>NC_132888.1:35401140-35701140 GCF_030463535.1 Salminus brasiliensis | reverse complement strand
CAGCAGGTTCTGAGTGTGGAGAGTCTGACTGGACGCTGTTACTGGGAGGCTGAGTGGAGAGGAGTGTGGGCTGAAATAGCTGTGTCTTACAGAGGAATCAAGAGGAAAGGAGATGGTGACAACAGTCGGTTTGGACGCAATAATCAGTCCTGGAGTCTGCAGCACTTTAATGACTGGTACATTGTTTATCACAACAACAAGAGACTCTGTGAAGTTCCCCACTCACACCGGTCTGGCAGAGTAGGAGTGTATCTGGACTGGCCTGCCGCTACTCTGACCTTCTACAGTATCTCACCTAACGCATACACACTGACCCACATACACACACACCACACCACATTCACTGAGCCGCTCTACACAGGGTTTAGGGCTTATGAGTCCTCGATGTGTGTGTGTGAGATAGAATAGTTAAAGGTGGTGTGTGTCTGTGTGGATAGTGAGTGTTGGTAGTGTGTGTCTGTGTGGATGGTGAGTGATGGTAGTAGGTGGTGTGTGCTTGTGTGTGTAAACTTTATTTAATTTAGTTGTCTTGCTGCATGTTCCAACTCATGTTCAAACTATCTAGAGATGGTTTTGCCATCTTTTACAGTCTGATTAGCATCAACAACTCTTCTTCTGAGGATCTTAGTAATTGAATTTGTTCGTTCCATGACACACTTCCACAAATGTGTTGTGAAGATCAGACAGAGAGCATGATTTCATTTACAAGTAGGATTACCAACATTATTTCTATTTGCTAAAAGTCAAAGGTTTAAATGCACTAAGATTATTATGCCTTTAAACCAGTTGGGACAGCTCATATGATGTCATGTCTTTGAAGCGTCTGATAGGCTTATTGTCAACATCTGAGTTAATTAGAGACTCACCTGTCGGTGTAGTTTAAGGCACATCTGAAACACACTGTTTCTTTGTGCAACATGATGGAAAGGTTGGTAAAAATCAATCAAGATATCAGGAAGAGACCTGTGGACTTGATAAAATTGACAAATTGAGTTGTGTGGGCATAATAAGCATCCTTATGTTTGGAGAAAGAAGGGGGAAGCTTGCAAGCCACAGTTGTCTTGTTGCATGTTCCAACTCATTTCTAACACCATTCCAACTGTAAAACATGGGGGTGACAGCATCATGATGGGGTTGTTTTGCTACAGGAGGGACTGGAGCACTTCACAGAATAGATGGCATCATGAGGAAAGAACATTATATGGAAATACTGAAGCAACATCTCAAGACATCAGCCAGGAAGTTAAAGCTTGGACGCAAATGGGTCTTCCAAATGGACAATGACCCAAAGCAGACTGCCAAACTGGTTACAAAGTGGCTTAAGGAGAACATAGTCAATGTTGTGAAGACAAAGCCCATATCTCAATCCTATTGAAAATCTATGGGCAAAGCTGAAAAGGCATGTGTTAGCAAGGCAGCCTACAAACATGGCTTAGTTACAACAGTTCTGGAATGGGCCAAAATTCCTGCCAACTATTGTGAGAAGCTTGTGTCATACAGTTTAAGGGCAATGGTACCGAATACTAATGAAATGTATTTAAACTTTTGACTTTGAAGAAAGTAATAAGAATTGCCTTAACAAAATTTCCTCTCTCATTATCCTGGCATTTAGCAAATAGCAATACTTTTGGTAATCCTAATTGACCTAAAACAGGAAAAGTTTATTCTAAATTCATGTCAGACTGAGAAAAAAATGCTTTAATCTTTTTATGTAGTGTATGTAAACTTCTTTTTCAACTGTATATTACAATGCATATATTTAGTTTGAATGGCACTTGCTATTATCATACTTAAAACTAAAGCATTTTTGCATATTTGACACCAGATTTGAAACCAGTCTCACTGGTTCATGTGATCCTAAAGATCACATGCCATAAGAAGAGGGATGATTATGGAGTTCTATGTGTTCTGTGCAGATGCACCTTGAATGCGGTCATGCCCTAATTGTATTGTACTGTTTTTAGTGATGTAATGTGGACTGTAGAGGGGCTCGAGGACTGTTTAAGAACTAAATTAAATGTTAAACTCTTGTTTTGCTTTTTAAATAATTAGAACAGAGTGTTAGAGTGTTTTTAGAGTGCTTTTGAATAAGTTCAGACCTTTTCAGATAATCAGTATCTTGTTGACATGCAACTTGTTCTTATCTGATGCATTTTAGTTAAAGTATCAAATTGTTTTCCCTTTCCTTTCATTACTGTGCCTTTGCAAATGCAAAAGTTTTGCCAAATGTTTTAGGTATATGATGAGAATCGAGGTCATTTCATTGAGTTTATTTGGGAAAAAAAATTGGTTAAAGATTTATATCTTTACTTATATCCTGCAAAAAGGCATAACACAAAGCTACCTTGTGTTTTGGGCAAAACATTTTTTTATCCTTGCCTCATGTCAGTTATTGTGTTCATGCACTCTACAGGCACTGTATATGTTTGAGATTTTCTTTTTGTTTCTTTAAGAAACAAAAAAAACAGCATTAAGTTGTAAAAGCAGTATTAAAGAAACACAACATTAAAACAAATTATACATACACATTTTAGAATACTATATGGACAAAAATATTGGGACACCTGCTAATTTATTATTTCTTCTAAAATCAAGGTATTCATGGTATTAATATACTTTATTCTGCTTTTGTTTGAGTAACTGTTTCTACTAAAAGGCTTTCTACTAGAATTTGAAGCATAAGGATTTCATTGCATTCAGTAAACAAGAGCTTTAGTGAGGTCAGGGTGTTGGATGATCACCACCCCACCTCATGCCAAAAGGCAATAGATGGGGCACCAACCATTGCTCCAGAGAACACAATTCCAATGCTCCACAGCTCAATGCTGGGGGCTTTATACCCCTCTAGCCCACACCTGGCATGAGGCAGTATGGTGCCAGTAGGTTTGTCCATCTGCTCCAGGGAGTCCTGTTCGATTGGCAATACTCACCTACAGGGACTAGACAAGTAGACACCAGACAAAAGAAGGCTGAAACACAGGGGTATTTATACACAGGGACAAATGAGGAACACCTGGGACTACCAAGGGGATGTGTCTAGGGAGGAGTGGGAACTTTAATGGACAGGAGGAGCTTGAACCCAGCCATGTGCAGGAGAGCACATGGTGACACAAAGCAGAGGCAGGAAAGACACTCTACAAGTTTGTATCCAATAAAACAGAAATTTCTTATTGGGACTGTTAATTCACGCTGCATGGTCAAATATCGTAACCCATCACCCATATACGCACATTCACATTTAACCTCACATTCCACGCTGCAAAAACTCAGCAGGGAAAAAACGTTCAGCAGGGAAGTAGCACAACCAAGCCACAACGATGTACACACACACACTTACACACAGACTAAAAATATATTGTGCCTTGCAAAAGTATTGTTGCGTAAGTGGGAGCACGATTGTGTTAATTCATTCATTATCGCTGGTTTAATTAGTTATGACCAGAATAAATGGGACACCACCTGGGACTAAATTCAATCTCTATTCAAAAGGCAGTTTGCTCCAGGGACCCAATCTCTTTGTATACGCTCACACATGAGATGCTAGTTTAATAAAACTATTACTATAAACTAAAACTTAAAATAATGAATAAAACATTTATTAAATTAAACATGTAATGATGAAAGATAATTTTAGGTTCACAGCATTGGATGTAGATATGTGTTCAGTGTATCAATACTCATCCCACAGAACATTATTCCTGAGATTGTGTATAGTATTAAGGTGAGCTGTTTGGGAAGTACACTGACTGCTGAGTTTGATCACGTGGACAGCTACTGCTATCGGTTAGAACTGGACTGGTCTGACCGCTGTTAAATGAAGGTGACGTTGTTGGTGTGCAAGACTTAACTATCTGAAAATAATGTTTCTGCTCTGGTTAAACTCTAGGCACCAGTAGTTTGCACGTAAAGCTGATCACTTTACTTTGCCGCAGGGTCTGTAGCTTTGAAGAGGGTCCTGTAGGTCGGCGAGAGGTCCAGTCAAGACTAGGCTTTGAGGTGTCCGAGCACATGCGTCTTGCGCACTTTCACCATAGACTTGCTCGAAGGTTCAATTGGCTGGTTGAAATTTTAGGAAATTATGGAGCAAACGTGGTGACTAACAAAACGAAAAAAATAAAAAAACTAGAAGCACAAAAATAAAATAAAATAGAGTATAGATTCAGATTGAGTAAATCCAAATATGTCCAAAACGATCTTAAATTGAATTCAGATTCAACACTCAAAAATCTAAGTTGTTTTTACTTATTTGGATTTCAATCTGAACAAATTTTTTTTCTTCTGAATTATAATAACAAGATATTCTAAGTTTGCTTTTCTTGAAAGTGTTACAGTGTGGCGTGGGGAGTAGTAATAAGTACTTTTTTATGCCAAAAAGATTACAATTTTTTAATCTTAAGTGTAGGTAGGGGTGTGTGAATATTTTTCCATTTTTTCCCATGGTAAGAGTGTTGAAAATGTTTCTAATTCTTTGCACACGGTGTCCACTTTTTTGAGTGTAAGCTTCTTTATTAATCCCACATCAACAAATGTAACATTTGGTAAGGAATATACAGACAACATAAAAAATATATAACACCTTCTGAGACTAGATTCTGTCCGAAGGAATTCCCCAAGCAACATACTGTGGATTCAACTTCAGCTTTTTTTTTCATGCTAGGTATTTCCTACACGACAGCTGTACTGAAGACCCACAGTGTAGCCAAAAAAACAAGATTGTATGTTTTTATGACATTTGCAAGAAACATTATACAGTATAGATTTTAAAGTTCACCAATATACTGTATATCTGAACATTTTCTGCTTTTTCTGCCAATGCACACGTTGATATGGAGATCTGGACTTTGGGGTAGTCAATATATTGTTCTAGGAACAGCAGATGAACTGTTCTGATTATGGGCTTGAAACTCTTGTGATGGAATTTCATTTTCAGAAGAATCTTTAGTTCCATACTAAACAGTTCAGAAGAGCTCCAGCTTAAACTGCAGGAGTAATAATGATCTAAAGATCTTAGGAGAACAGGATCTAAACGTCCCTGCTCTAGTTCCTCTACATTCAGAATGAATCCAGTTAAATTATTTTTTTTTTAAGAGAATGTTACATTTTTTTAAGGTCATTAATTATTCAAATGACCACACTGTTATTGCAGAGATTTAAAAGCTCTAACGTGTAGGAACAAATGACATGGCTTTACAGAGTTGAGCTGCTGTGATCACTGTGAAAGGCTTGGTCCGGGCAGTACGCTGACTCCCCCTACTGGCTGCTGTTGAGACTGCATAACACTTCAGCATAATCCACCATTCTGTTAGGGGTGTAAATTAATATTTGTATGATTTGTAATTATTTATGTAAATATACTGAGTGCATAAATGTTCACACTGTAAACTGGAGACTCTCAGGTGAGATTTCTGTTAATTACATTATAAATATATGATGATTATATTAATGATGATTATAAATAAATAATAAATGCTCATAAATTAATAAATGATTGTAAATAAACTTTAGGTCTATTAATGAAACATATACCTTGAGCTCCTTTAGGAGATGCAGAAATAATTTCAAATCTTTTTCTCTGTTAGTACATACTTACTTACTTATGATCTTTAAACTATACTTTTCTAACCAACATATCAAGAACTTTACTGACCAACAGCACATTCTGACCACTGAGTTTGTTTACTTGGATTTAGTCTAATATTATATAGTTTTACAGGTAGTCACACTCATTGACCTCATGGGGAATTAAAAATAAGGGTAATACCCCTACCCCAGGCCATCCTACCCTCTAAATCCACCTAAATCCAATAGAACATCTTTGGGGCATCCTCAAGCGGAAGGTGGATGGTCTTGAATATCCACCAGCTCCGTGATGTCATCATGGAGGAGTGGAAAAGCATTCCAGTGGCAAGCTCTGATAAACTCCATGCTCAGAAGAGTAAAGGCAGTTCTGGAAAATAATGGTGGCCACACAAAATATTGACATTTCAGGAACCTTTACTAAAGAGTGTACTTACTTTTGTTGCTGGTGGTTTAGACATTAATGGCTGTATATTGAGTTATTTTGAGGGAAGAATAAATTTACACTGTTATATAAGCTGCACACAGACTACTTTTCATTGTGTCAAAGTGTCATTTTGTCAGTGTTGTCTCATGAAAAGATATACTTAAATATCTGCAGAAATGTAAGGGGTGTACTCACTTTTGTGATACACTGTATGTAATAAGATCCCGCAGGTACTCAGGAGCGAGGCCATGTAGGGCGTTATATGTTAATAGAAGAATTTTGTAATTAATACGGAATTTAACTGGGAGTCAATAACGTGCTGATAGAACCGGACTGAAATGGTCAAATTTTCTAGTTTTAGTAAGGACCCTGGCTGCAGCATTTTGAACCAGCGGAAGTTTATTGAGGTTCCTGCTGGAACAACCTGACAAAAGTGCATTACAGTAATTAGCCTTGAGGTAATAAAAGCATACAAGCTTTTCTGTAACCTGTAGAGATAAGGAGTTTCTGTTATGTTCCTAAACTGCATAAAGACTGTCCTACTAATATTAGCTATATGTTGCTCAAATCGATTGCTCAATTGAATATGATTAATATATGATATGATCAAGATTTTTAGCTGCTTGACCAGGAATAATGGAAGCATCAGCCAAGTCTAATATTAAGTCGGATATTTTATTTCTTGTGTCTTTTGGACCTAAAATGAGAACCATGGTTTTGTCACTGTTAAGAAGAAGAAAATTATGTGACATCCAGAGTTTTATATCCTTTACACAGTATTCCATTTTCACAGTCTTTCATCTAAATTTATTGTCAGGTTTGGCTGATATATAGAGCTGTGTGTCATCTGCATAACAATAGAAATTAACATAATATCTGCTTATAACTGAGCCCAATGGTAACATGTATAATGTAAATATTAGCAGTCCTAAAATAGAGCCTTGCGGAACACCATATCTTACTTTTGTGTAATTTGAAAAGAAATCTTTTATCTTTACAAACTGATAGCGAAGACAGTACAGAATTGTACAAGACAGTACAGAACTGTTTGGTGAGGATAAAAAGATATTAATTTTCATTTTTATTTTGGAGAGGTTGAGGGACTTTGGAGACTCCAAAAGGACACTTGAAAAGCTGCCTGTTCATTTTACTTCAAAACTTTAAAACAGCAGGTGAAATGTATGATGAAAGTAGACCCATTTTGACATGAGATTCAAAAAGGGTCAGAGGGCATGAACTCTAGTTTATAATCTCTAAAATCTAGAATATGAAATTATATATAGGAAAATGCCTAATGTTTATGTTGATTTCATTATATTTTGACAATTGGAGATTAAATTCAACATCTTTCAATGACTTGTAAATAATATTTCTTTTTAATTTAGGCCTTTTAAAGCCTCAAGATATGGGCGGGCAGTTTTAGGTTAAAAATGGAAAAAAAAAAACTTGAGGTTAAATAACCGCTTGAACATAGCTGGTGCATTTGTGAGCACAAAAGGCATTACCCTGTACTCGAATTGCCTTGAGGAAGCGATCAACATTGTATTCCACACATTTCCTTCTTATGCGGACCAGATTGTGGATGCAAAACCAGTTTACTGTAATAGCATAAAGGCCCTGATTATCATACCTCTTTACTACAAAGATAAAACCCATCCCCACAGGGGGTGTATACATAACCTACAAATTAAATGCACCTCAAAGAACACATAGAAAACTATAGTTATGTTTGTACTTTATACATCTGTATTATTAGTCTTATTATTAATAAGTTACTCTTTTTTTCTGCATTGCTCTGAAGTTCTGTGATATCCCTAGGAGAACTCTGAGGACCCTGTTCTTCCCCAACACCACTTTTATCAGAATACAGTGTCTGTTGAGAGTGGCCTGCAACTGATCTAAGACTTGATCAACCAAACCATTTAGTTATCTCAGTCAGGCAATGCAAATTGAAAAATAAAAATATTATACAATTCAATACAATGCATATAACATTTAAATACTATTTTAAACCATAGATAATGCAATAGACCAGTACATTACAATATTGCATTATTACATGTACAGATTTTTGCCCCACCCATTTTATAATGTACATGCTTGTATAGGCTGAAACAAACTTAGACAAATAGTTTTTAAAGTTTTCCTCAAGAAATCTTTGATCCAGTTTAACCAAGAATGTATGCTAAAATATACCTAGTACCCACCATACATAACTAACTCACTCTCTCATCCTGTCCTTCTTTGCTCCTCTCGCCTCTCTCACAGGCACACACAAATACACACACTTGCTGCTACTTTGAAGCATAAGTTCAGCAAGTTTTCTTTCCTACATTGATCCATTGCGCTGTTTGTCTGGTAAATGTAAGTGGAGCTGGAATATGGAGGTGGTGATTTACTGTCTGATGCTGAAGTTTATTCAGCTATTCTGGACTTTTTTTTTTCAGAAAAACCCCAGACTTTACCTTTGTCTTTTTAACCTTGCCTTTTGCTTTTCTGATTGTGTTTTATGTACTTTGGATTGCCCTTTTGGATGTGTTCATGTGTAATGTTTATACTTTGCCTTTCAGACCTGATAATAGCCAGTTTGTTGACTTTGACTTTGGAATACAGCCTTTTTATTAAGCACTGCTAGCATTTGACCTTGTGTGGCACGTTACACCACTAACATATATAAAATCCTTTTTGTTCATCTTGCATTGATTGTTTCTTTTCTGTTTATATATTCATTATTAAAAGCCCATGTCTCATGAAGAAAAACAGTGATTAGTCAAAAATGAAAAAAAAAGTTAATATATAATTTAGGCAACAGTAACTACTAATAGTTTTATATAAAATGTATATAAACCATGTTTATATCATTTTCTCCACTTTCTCCTCCAACTTTAATCTGCAAAAGATGTCTTGTTCCTTTCACTTTGTTTCCTAATAATCACTTGCAGTTCCGGAACAAAATGATATATATTTTTTATAGATTTAATTGAATTACTTAAAAGTAATTATTTGTAATGTGTAAATTCCATCTGTCTCTCTTTTCCTTCCTTTCTGCAGATTGTCTGGATGTATGGTTACAGAAGAAGGCTGTTCTTCTCTGGCTTTAGCTCTGAATTCAAAAAACTCCCACCTGAAAGAACTGGATCTGACCTATAATCACCCAGGAGAGTCTGGAGTGAAGCTGCTCTCTGATCTACTGAAGGATCCATACTGTAAACTGCTGTGAGTTGTGGTCTTAAAAGGCCAGATTCAGAAAATACACTGCCATATTTGCAGTAATGTTCAGAAAACATATTTGCAGTAACACATTTGCTGAATCAGAAACTGATTTAACTTTATTATGTATGTATTTATATACAATATAGAACTGTAAATTAAAATGGTATAATTGTATATTAAATGTTAAGGCATGCCAAGCAAAGCCAGGCCAAGCAAAGCTGTGCAATGTTAAGCCGGGCAATGTTAGGCAATCAAAGCAAAGCAAATCTGACCTGGGTCACTACAGAAGCTGGACAGCTTTGTAAGGATTACTGCAGTCAGATCTGGACACTGACAGCTGCGTCACTGTGAGGACCACCGCAGCAAGTCACTGCAGCTGGATCCCTGGGCAAGATCACTGCAGCTGCTGGGCACTGGCAGCTGGGTGACCGCAGTGGATCACTGAAGTCAGGTCACTGAGTTTGAATCAAGAACACTGGACCCAGGCAGCCGGATCTCCTCATTCACTGTGACCATATCTCCTACAGGCTGAGCATTTCAATAGATCACTACAGTTAATCCCCACAATCACATCACTGAGTATGAGTCTTAGATTTAGCTTAATATAACTTTGTGTTTAAAAGTGCAGACCCTAGTGCTCATCTCGGCACAGAAACTATATTCTTAATGCCTTAAATACTTTTAACTTTTTAACACCATCCTGAGTGGCATAACTGTCTTAGCATATGCCCCACTGTCAAGAGTCTGTGCTGCCATTTTTACCCCCCATTGCAATTTACTCTTATTTGCAAAAATGTTTTTTTACTACAATGAATTATAATGACTACTGCAACTTCAGAATTATTTAACCCCTTCATGGCAAGCATTTTAGTACTACTCAGCCGTTTTGACCCGGTGCAAACATGGGTGTTGCAAGTGCCTTTTTCAAATCACCCAAAATGTGATATGAAGTCAAGCGGCTGTAGCAACTACTTCAGAATCTCCAGGGCTTCTTCTGAAACCAAGCCATGGTGGAGTTTAAGGCAGCACTTGGGATAATGTCCTGTTGGAACACCCAGTGATGCCCATGCTTCAGCTTTACGACATATTCTTCTACTTGATTGAATCCATCTTTACCTCCATTCACTGCAGGTTTCCAGTGCCAGAGGAGACAAAGCAGCCCCAGAATATCACCAAGCTTCCAATATGCCAATATGCTCTAGAATCTCAAAACCTCTGTGGCTTATTTATGTGGATCTGAGCAGTTTGGTGCTGCCTGTTCTGGTGCTTTTGGGTCAGTAGAGGCGTTAAAGACCTTCAGACGTTAGTATGCGCCTTACTGTGAAAACTGAAACCTCAGTGTCTGCTGCCACGCAATCTTGCTGCACGTCTTTTGCGGTCACCAAAAGATTAATTTTTGCCATGTCCAGGTTGCATAGCCAGTGTTCCATTTACCTTGAATTTGTAAACTTTGCTCTCTAGGAACATTTAGTGCTTCACTCTCTTTCTAGATCATTTTCCTTTTTTACGAAGACAGTGATCTTACTAACTAGTCTCATTAACAACAAATATTTTTGTCACAATTTTACCATCTTAACTAAAGTGTGTGTGTGTGTGTTTAGGGTGGAACATGGAGGGAAGAACAGGATCCAACCAGGACTGAAGAAATGTGAGACATTTTTACACTTTTTTCTCTCCCTTTCTTTCACACACACACACACACACACACACACACACACACACACTCTAAAAAAAAGAAAGCTCAACACAGGCAGAGAAAGTGTAGTATTTAGATTTGCCCAACAGGTGGTGTAGCAGAGCTGTGTTTCTAAAGCTTCAAAGCACTGACACATTTTGGCTTCAAATGTGTTAGTGCTTCAGAAGCCTTGTTCTGCTTCTCCCAGTTTCCCAAAGAAGAGTCTCCAACTCGAGAGTACCAGACTTTCCAAAACATTTCTCTCCTCATTAGCACTATTTAGTGACTCTATATGAAGTCACACTCTGTGCTGTGAAGGGTGCTTCCAATTAAGGGTGCGGGTTTGAATTGCTTGTATGTGCATATGGTTAAAAACACCTATGGCTTAAACAATTTATTTTATTGCTGTTTATAAAGTTTACATATCACATATTCCATTACTTTGTTTTAAGACACTGAAAAAAAGCCTAAAATGTGCACTCAAATTTACTTTAAAGAGAAACCCCAAACTAATATTCTATCATAATTAATGATTATGATATCAGAACATGTGTGTATTGTGAGTGACAGTAGTTTAAGCTGGTGTGTGGATTAGATTAGACTAATTCTGTTGTAATCAGTTACAGTTACAGAGAAAATAAAGTAAAATGAGGGAAATAACCTTTTCAGGACAGTCTGTCATTCTGACTCTGTTCTTTAACTCTTTTAGGACTATCTGTTCCAGAATAGTATTTAAAACACTGATGGCTTAAACAATTTATTTTATTGCTGTTTATAAAGTTTACTGAACACGTAATCCATTACTTTGTTTAAAGACACTGAAAAAACAAATACAAACAACAAACAACAGCATCTGCAGAATATTACCTGTACTGAATTAAATCTATTTATTCTAGCTTGTTTGATCTGTACAATGTGCAGCTGTATTGTGTATTGTATATTATTTGTGGGTACTAGTAGCAGAAAGCTCATGTGAATTTTCAGTTTAGGACAGCTGACAGAAAATCTAGGAATCTAGGTGTTTCTAGGACAAGTTTGTCTTGAGCTCTGACACACACTCTGACTTTCACACTAACTTACTCTCTCTTACTTTCTCTCTCTCACACACATACTGTGTGATCTCTCCTCTAATGTGTGTGAGAATATGTGTGTTTGCAGATGCCTGTAAACTCACTCTGGACCCAAACACAGCACATACTCGTCTCTGTCTATCTGAGGGGAACCGAAAGGTGAAGTGGGTGGAAAACCATCAGCCATATCCGGATCATCCAGACAGATTTTATTGGTGGTCTCAAGTTCTGAGCACAGAGAGTCTGACTGGACGATGTTACTGGGAGACTGAGTGGAGAGGGGAGTGGATTGTTTTAGCTCATACAGCAGTATTGGGAGGGGGGGAGTCAGTGAAGACCATCAGTTTGGATTTAATAATCTGTCCTGGGCTCTTAAGCACTTTAATGACTGTTACTCTGTTTATCACAATAAAACACTAACTGGTGAATTTCCCCACTCATGCCAGTCTGGCAGAGTAGGAGTGTATCTGGACTGGCTGGCCGGTACCCTGTCCTTCTACAGCATCTCACCTGACAAACACACACTGACCCACATACACACATTTTACACCACATTCACTGAGCCGCTCCATGCAGGGCTTGGGGTTTATTCTGAGACCTCAGTGCATGTGTGTGTGATAGAATAGCCTCTAGACAGGATATACAGTCCTGCTCATCATTATTGGCAGTCATGAAGTTTAAGTACATAATGTAGAATATTTTTTTATATAGAGCACTCGTGTTTAATACAAAAGAGAAAATAATAAACAACAATTTAAAACAAAACAATCGGAGGGAAAAATAGAAAAACCCAGAGCTTGCTGTGACACTTGTACTGGCATCCTTTGCATTAAATTAGTATGGAAACACATTTTGACTTGCCTGTGTTAAATCACAAATAAGAATCCCCTGTGATACATTGTTGGTGCCCATGTGACATCAATACAAATGAGCTGTGTGACATCAGAAGTGCTATTTTGAGCAAACACAAGATTTCCAAAGGGCCATCTCCAAAGACCTTGGTATTCCAGTTTCAACAGTGTGAAATGTTATTAAGAAGTTGGCCAAGTATGGAACTGTCAAGAATCTCCCTGGACGTGGGGGAAAGATGAAAATTGACAACAGAAATCTTCAAAGCTTGGTGCGAATGGTGGAAAAAACACCATGTCAAACATCCAAAGACCTGAAGGCAAACCTAGTCTGGGGTCATGGTTTCAACCAGTAGCATCCGCCGCACACTCAACCAAACAGAGCTCTATGGGCAAAGGTCAAGGAAGAAACCCTTGCTGAAGAAAAAACATTAAAAGAAATGACTGTTCTTTGCCAAAGAGTACAGATTTGTGTGGATTGTGTGGACCGTAGTTGAAGGTGGTGTGTTGTAATAAGTTACTACAGAGAAAATGTAAATAATAAAAAGTAGAAATCAAAATGTAAAAGAAGTAAATAACCTTTCAGGACAGTCTATCATTCTTAATCTGTTCTGTTCTTTTGAGTGCTTTTACTGCAGAACTTCAAAGTATAGATTATCTGCCAAATATTACCTATACTGGATTGAATCTACTCATTTTCACCTTGTTTGATCGGTGCAATGTGCAGCTGTATTGTTTATTGTATATTATTTTTGAAGGTACTACTAGCAAAAGTGTTTTAGCTCATGTGGATTTTCAGTTTAAAACAGGTGACCGAAAATCCAGGAGGCGTTTCTGGGACACTTCTGGGACAAGCTTAAGTCAGAATGACAGACCGTCCTGAAAGAGTTAAAGAACAGAATGGTCTGTCATTCTGACTATTTAGTTTTAAGCTACAGTAATGCTTTATTTCATTTCGGAGCATGCAAAATGATGGATCTATCTCATGTTAAAAGTGTTAAACAATGTGACTGGTCAGACCTAGGTGAAATCATTCAGGACAGACTGAAGTGGCTTATAATCTAACATTCACATCCAAAATGCATGAAATCACATGAAATTCAAGTGTGATAAGTCAGCAGTGACATTTGAATGTACAATAAATTTGTTATGTTTGCTATGTTTAAAAAACATGGATTTCACTATCTATGGCTGGAACTCATGGTTCACTTTGTTACAGTTAAAGCCCATACCTTTTACTTCCACCCAATGGCTTCTTTTCAAGCTCATCCTACCTTATACATCATAATAGAGGTGTAAAAGTATAGACTATAGCTCATTAGTTACTGCACAGTTTATTAGTGGTCAGTCTGACTACAGTTTAAAATCTCTTACTGTATGACCTGTTCAGGTCAGAAAAAGTGCAGTGTTCTTGAGTTCTGCCGTTGTAGTAATACAATCCTCTTATTTATTTTTGTTTTGTCCATTTGTTTAAATATGATTTTTGTTGTTTTCAATTGAACATTTGCTTGTAATCATCTTAATAAAAAAGTGACAGGAAATACATTTTCACTGTTATTTCTTCATAATCTTGCCATTTTAGCACCTCTGATCTAAAGCTAGGATTTTTTACCATAAGCTTTTTTGGTAAGGAGTGCTTAAGTATCAGGAAATTGATAGCAAGTCTTTAGATAGGCTATTATAACGAGGACTGCTGGAGTCACTGTCTGCACTTGTCATGCTGGTGTAAGATCTAGACCATCTCTACCAGTCAGAGAACCCCACTCTTTTTGCTAAATTCTTTTTGATCTTTCCTTTCCTTTATAATCTATAGGTAGTATTATTCATAGATGTCTAGCTGAAGTGGAAGCGCTATGTCACATCAAGAATTATTTAATTATTAAATGGTCATGTTATTGATTTTATTAATTTATTACTGAATAAACAAACTGGGACTCTCACATAGAACAGTAAAATTTCCATAACATTTTCCTTAACATCAATTAAGGCTCTACCAAAAATAAAGCTATGATTTGCAGATCATTTCAGAATTAAATTCAATCTGTATTCAGAAGGCAGTTTGATCGATCCAGGGACCCAATCTCTTTGTATACACTTACACATGATGCCAGTTTATAATGAATAAACCATTTATTAAAGAAACATTTAATGATTAAAAAGAGTTTCAGGTTCAAATAATTGGATGTAGACATGAGGTCAGTGTAACAACACTCATCCCACAATACCTTTTTCCTTAGATTGTGGTTAGAATAGTATTAAGGTGTGTTGTTTGGAAAAGTACACTGACTGCTAGGTTTGATCACGTGGACAGCCACTGCTATTGATTAAAACTAGACTGGTCTGACTGATCTCTGTTAAACGAAGGTAACGTGATTGGTGTGCAAGACTTAAAAATCTGAATGCAACATCCCTGTTCAAGTGAAACTCTAGGCACGTAAAGCTGCCCACCTTACTTTGCAGCAGGGTCTTGAGCTTTAAAGAGGAGGTCGGCTCTAGGTTGGAAGTCCAGTCAAGACTAGGCTTCGACGTGTCCGAACGCCCACGTCTTTCTCACTTTTGCACACTTCCAAGCAGGCACGCTTCTGCTTCAGCCCAGTAGAGAGGCGATCCTGCGTGGTATAGCAGGACTCACAATCTTTGTTTAAGTGGAGCAACTTGGCTGCTACGGATGATTGAGTCTTCCTTAGGCAGGACACAGGTCACAATTTCATGCAGACTTGCTCAAAGGTTCAACTGGCCGGTCAAAACTTCACAAAATCTAACAAAATCTCTTCAGAGCTACATGGTAACTACTTCACACGGGTTTTTACCTCATTTTACCTCGCTTTACCTGCATTTGTCTTTTCTAGGTGTCAATTTATCTGTCTGATTTATCTAGCAGAGAAAAGGGGCATGTTTAAGTAAAATGAGGAGCTTATCTTCCCACATCAAATATCCTCATTTTGAATGCGAGATATTAAACAATTTAAGTTTTCAAATGACTCACCTTAATGCATTTGTACATGCCATATTCTTAATTTTAGACAGACACACTGTAATACACTGTAATTTGTATTACTGCCATTTAAGAAAAAGGGACAGGCATCTTTGTTTGGTTAAACAAAATAAGCTACAAATTACATAAAAAAGCAATGTGATGCCAAACAAACAAGCACCACTTACATGAGTCTGTATGTTTCGTTGTGTGTCTGGGTGTGTGCGTGTGTCCCACACTGACCCAAAAGTTGTTACTCTCGAAAATAGGTAAAGCAAATAGTCATACTGTGGACTTCTAAGATTTCATGACCAATAACCAATAAAAGTAACAAATAATAAACAAATAACTAATATTGTTGAGGTTTTTATATACTTTACAAAAACATACATCTGTGCATAATTTCTGAGTTGAGAATGAGAATGAGATTTTTATCTGCTTTTTAAGGTAGCTCAGTCTTTTGAGCTGATTGAGCTGGTATGAACCTAATTGAAAAACAGGTCTCAACCAAGAGAGGGCATCAGTACATTTGTGTACTTGTTGACTCACTAAATGGCTGCAAGCTAAATGGCCTCACTATATGGCCGCAAGCTTATCCACTGAGGTCCAAGTGTACAGATGGAATGGCAGTGTGCATTGTCCAGTTCGTCCACCTCTTTGAATCACTGTAGATGGATCTTCACTGACCATGGCTGGGAGTTTGTCAGTCAATTTTGAGCAATAAGAATAAATTTTAAAAATGAATCGCCCTATTATTCTTAGATAAATGGTTTAGTGGTGAGAATAAAGTGGGACAATTTGTAGAGATATATATTTCATCTTTGATATACATATATATATATATATATATATATATATATATATATATATATCAGCATATTCTCACCTAACTACCTTATGTCGCTGAGAACAACAAGGTTGGTGAATATTTTTCAGTGACATGTTGCAGTATTTTAGTAGTATCTGTATTGTTCACTATACACAGAACTCACAGTTTATTAGCGATAAACTGCAACTTACTCCAACAAGTCATGTGGTTATAGTGTGTGATATAAACTAGTGTCACAGTATGGAGTTTGGAGGTGGAGGCAGACGTAAATGCAGGTATTTATTGAACATAAAAACTAAGCAAAAAAAAAAAAAAAAAACACAAACTGGAGATTAAACCAAACACTGAATTGGTGAAAAAAAACCTGGTGATGAAATATAAACAAAAGTAAGTAAAGTAAAGTAATTTTAAAAAGTAAAAGTAAATGACTCATTTTATAGATATGTTTTATGGAATTCCCAACCACCTAACAAATGACCAATTATAAATTAATTATAGAGAACAAGCAAGAAAAACTAAACAAATTAAGAAAAAATCTTTAGCTATATAAATAAATTAAATAGAAGAAATGCCAAACACCTTACAGAACATTCTACAGTGCTTACAAAGCAATCAAACCTTTTTTTACTTTATGATTTTCCTCCATGTTGCTGGATATGAGGTAAGTAAATTAAATAAGTTCTTTGCCTGGTTACAGTGACTGTGAGTAAATTAAAATATATCACTTAAATTTGTAGTAGTCTTCTCTATGTTTTTTTTTAATATTTCTATGCTCTATTTATATTTTGTACTGCTGTGATTTTTCTGTTAATCTATTACATATAGGAGACTTAATATGTTACTTCTATCAATCAAAACCTAACCCAGCCTTACCCAAAATACCCTGCTCCAAAAAATAAAAGGAACACAATGTAACTCCACACTTCTGTGAAATCAACCTGTCCAGTTAGAAAGGAATACTGATTGTGAATCAATTTCACCTACTATTGTTCAAACGGAACAGACAACATATAGAAATGCTGAAATAAATTACAGTTTATAATATAAATGTATTAATAAGCAGGTATCAGGGTTCTAATCATTGATTCGACTTGTGACAATGGTGACTCAGTTAGACTCTGAAGGTTGGGAGTTCAGGAACAGTATGTTGGCCTCAATTTCATCTGAGTGATAACAAGAAAAACAACTCGGTTCAAACTGAATAACATTTATTATTCCAAAATAGTAAAGACAGTCCGCAGGAGCACAAAATCACGTTAGAAAAAAAAATATATAAAGCTAAATCTTTGGTCAAACTATACGCTAAGGAGTATAGGTGTGCGTCTGCAACTGTAGGAGTCCGTGCATGTGGGTGTAGGAGTGTGTACGTGTATGTATGTATGTGTATTCGCGTGTGTGGGTGGGTGTGTAACCCAATGCTGTGTGTATGGAGTCAAGGGGTGCGAGGCTTTATTCGCCTCACGTGGGGGAGTGGAACAAAAGCCATGCCCTCGGATGGAGATTTAAACACCCAAATGGTGTGTAGAATCCACGAGCTCAGGCTAGAAAAGCGCGTCCACAGCTCCGCAAGGGTATCAGTAGGTAGCAGTGAATTGCAGTGAATTGATCTGAAATATCGCTTCTTAAGGGTTATAGTCACTTAAGATCAAGCTCACCGATGTCATTTGAAAGCGAATGGTACAACGAAGTTAGTCACGTTAGATAGGAGGGAAAGAACGTGAGAGAACAGGGATGATCAAACGCTGTACTTCGTCTAATCAGCGTAAACAACAACAATCATGCAATCTAATTAATCACTATTTTCAAGAGCACAACATCCAAGAATCTATTGAGTAACTCTAATACTGACCAGATGTGCAGTCTTACTATTAGATAAGTGTCCGTTGCCGCGTGATGAACGCGCGGCTCGCAGCTTGAGGGATTTCTCAGAGCGCGACAAAGCGAAAGTTCCGACGAGACACGTCTCCTTAAGGTTTCAGGCGTGCAGTCAGGGGTCGGAGGTTAAATCACTTGGATGATCCTTGGTAGTTTGTCGCGGGATGATTCTGGTAGACTCTTCGCGGAGGTCCGGCCGTCAGCGATGTTCCAAAGGTCAACTGTTTTGGTTACAGTTGAGTAAACTTGGCTAGCATCTAAAATAATAACGCGGTTCAGTCTAAGCGCACAGGACACGAGTGCAGAACAAAGACCTTTGGTTTGTTCACCGATAACGGATAGCAGACCCCTTCTCTTGCGGCTACCACCAAGTAGGCGACGTGCCAGAAAGACCCGTCGTGAGACCATATGCTGGTGCAGTTGGCCCTGGGTTGCTTCTGATGCATGACAATGCTTGGCCTTATGTGGGTGAAGTGTGTCAGCAGTTCCTGCATGGTGAAGGCACTGATGCTATGGACTGGCCTGCCCGTTCCCAAGACCTGAATCCAATCTAGCACATCTCAGATCTCAGATCATGTTTTTTTTGTTCAACACATTCCACCATGTAATTAATAAATTAAATATATATATTTTTTAATTAAAATTAAATTAATAAAATCTATTTTTAACTGGAAGATTTTATTCATTGAGATATAGAAAGTGATATTTTAGTGTTCCTTTTATTTTTTAGCAGTGAACCCACATCCTAGCCCTAACCATCATCCTTTGGCATTTAAAGACCCAGTTCACACACCTAAACATACATCGCTTTTCTGAGAAAATGCGTTATGTATATACGTAATTTGTCAAAAACCAATCATGTGCATCACGTTTACAGCACCAAACAGCACTTTCATTTTCAAGCTGGTTTGTGTTCAATTCTGACACTAATTCTGCATTGCATTCTTTAAATGCAAATCCACACACTCTGTTTTTCTGTTAGGAAATCGAGCAGCATTAGATTAAGTTTAAACGCAATCTCCAGCACTGCTTTTGAATAAGGCATTTCTGTTTACCTCAGGGGAGAAGCAACACAGTTGTGCCTCTTCAGTAACGAGGTTAAGTGATGTGAAAACAGTGTAATAGTGTTTTTTTTTTTTTTAAACGTATTCTACATGTTACTATGAAAAAAACGATGCATTACAAGCATTGTATTTCACATTTTGGCGTGACTGCTTTTTGATTTGGTATTAATTCATCTCCATAAGAGAACCGATATCTGGTCACTTTAAATGCGGCCTGCGGAAGTTATCCGCTCCTGACACCACTTGCAGGGTGGCGTGATTGGTTAATTTTGTCACAGGATTGATTGGATTTGTGGCCTGCATGGCTAAAACATTTCTCCGGAGAGAACAGCCATTTGCTTGCAGGTGTTCCAGCACAATGCCATAACAGAAAACCCGGTTCTTCATGGTTCTTGAGTGTTTATATTCAGGGAAAATAACGAAAAGCAATAAACGAATGAAACTAGATCCTATAAGATTTTCCAAAATGTGCGCAGAAAAGTGACTGCCCAGGGTGCGTCTGTGTTTGGGACAATTGTAAAAATGTATAAGGCGAGGCTAAAAATGGATGTGGATTTTGATAATTAGCTTCTCTTTTAGATAAAAGGTACAGAACTGGGGGTACAAAGACATAAAGATTTCTGGTTAACTGAGATGTTGGTGCTTTTGCCCCACTGCTCTTATGCTTTCACTCTTGCGTCTTGTTGATGGTGAGGAATAGGGGCGCTGATGTCTGAAGTCTGATGCTTTGTTTCACCATTTTGGAGCAATCTGCATGTGCTATTCATCCTTTGGCCGAGTCGGAGAACCCCACTAGCATGCTCCTCTCACTTACCTGATAAGACCTGTATAGACTACTAAAATTATTACTACTAACATAACTCATCGTACTGAATTCTGCTTTACACATTCATAGTATAAAGCAGTTTTTCCTACCACTGTTGCCATTGGCTTTATTATTTGGGGCTCGGACACAGCTCCCCTGGCTTGACTGTATTAGAACAGGATTGGGTGTGGGCTGTTTTCCTTTAGAACTTGGAGTCTGTTCTCATGTAAACACGTTATCATGTTGTTTTCTCTTCTGCTGGTTATTATTTTAATATTTTACTGTCGTCCATGTTATTTTAAATGTTAATGTGCGTATATCGGTGATGTTACGGTATTTGACCGTGCAGAGTAAACCCCGCCCCATGAGCGCAGAGTAGTTTCGTTTTCACTGAAAGTGGACGAAGACGGACGTTCTGACTGAAGAACTTCTAGAGGAACTTCAAAAAAGGTAGACAGTGCTCCCAGTTTGTCTCAGATGTGACTGTAGTGTTGTGTTTCTCTCTGTTAGTGATTCTAACATAAAATTGAACAGGAAATCAATACGCGAGAGGGGCCTGGTTGCATTAGGGGCTCCACAGTGCATATGTGACGTAAATTCATCGCCAACCCCCGGAAAGCTAGCGCACTACTAGCGGTGATTGTGTAGTCCGTGCGCATTGTTTCGGTTACGGATGTTAATAAATAGCAAATATGTACATGACTAATGTAATTGGACAACGGAATAAAATTAGTTCTTGTTCTATTAAGCAAACGGTTATTGTTAAATAAGTTGTTAAATAAAGAACTATTTCAATGGGTGTTGTATTTCTTCAGTGTCAAAACTGAACTAAACTACCAACATAAAATCGATGTTGTCATGAGATCAATCATGTTGGCCAGAGAACAGAGAATCTGCCTAAACGATGTGCAATACCGTGATTACCATGGTTAAGTATTAACCAGTGTTTTCACATTTCTTCAGAGATTACTAGCTTCTGTAATTGGTTATGCTAGTGCACCTTAGGGAATTTTGATTACTGTGAAAAAGTTTATTTGTCTTATTCATTACATTTATTTAAAGCATTTTATTGCTAGTATTGATACTGTTTGAGTAATAAATGTTCTCAAACTCCAAATAAAATATTTAAATAATTTGAGATACCAGACTTTTGATTTGCATAAGCTATAAGACATCAAAAGTACAACAATAGAAGGCTTGAAATATCTCACTCTACATGTAATGAATATAAAACAATTATTTACCCCTCTTTTTATTTTATTTTAACACATTTTTTCCGCATTCAATCTTTTTTATTTTTCAAATGACCTGAGATGTACCTGAGTAGATAGTAGATAGTAGAGTGGTACAATCTGATTCTAGAGTAAGGAATGTATATTCAGCATAATACAACATTTCATCAAAGTAGTAGAACGCCATAAAACATAGTATACACTGGATATAGCTTGTATCCATACCAGCACTGTTCTGTATGGGTCTGATTTCAGGTTTCTGATATTTCAATATTCAGGTTTCAATATTGCTCAGTCTGATCAGTCTCTCTTAATCTACTTCCTTTACAGGCCATACAAGTACAAGTCAGTCTATTGAAATTCTACCCATTGAATCCTGTCCCGCTGTATTCCCCCCATCCCCACCCCCCTCAAAAAAATTATTGCTGCACTCCTCCTAACCCCTTGTGTATTTCCCTCTTTTCTATTCTCTCTCTCTTTTTCTCATGTACTGAGATACCCAGTTCCAACAGTTCCACCCTGGTACAGGCAGACCTGGCTCTCCACTACCCTGCCCCCCACTGTCCTGCTCTCACATTGATTCATCCTCACTGCATGACTATGCTCGTGACTGTTTTTCTGCATAGACTTCATCTCTTCATCATCTCACTCACGTTTTTCATCTTGTATGGCTTAATGCCACATTTGCCATTTTTGACCTAATGCAGAGGACTCAATGTTTCTTCCTCTCAGTCTGAGGGAGTTTTTCTCTGCCACTGTTGCAACTGGCTTGCTCAAAAGAGGCTCAGACCTGGATCTCTATAAAGCTGCTTTGTAACAACATTCGTTGTGAAAAGTGCTATATAAATAAATTGAATAGAAATAGAAGTTCTCACAGTACTTAAAACAAAAAAGGAAGTATTAAAAGAATGTGCAGTTTTACCGGTAGATGGCGCCAGTGTATTTCTGTCTGTATTACTGTTTATTGTATTACAATGTGTACACTGTACTGTGGTACAACATTATTGTAAAGTTATGAGTGTTTAAATAAAACAAGACAAATTATATATACCATTTGTGTTGAACATGGATGGAATTTGGCCTCCACCTTTAACCCATCCCTGCAGTGAACACACACACACACTTATTTAGTGATTAAACACACAGTTACAGTGAGCACACATTTCCTTTTCTGGTGGTCCCCTTTCTGGTGATCATATTATATCATAATATTATATCATATCAAAGAATATTATGAACACTGATACACCAGTAAATGTCGGATTTCACATGACAGTTAAAACAGTCTCAGTTAAACTGAGAGATTTAGAGATTTATGAAGTCTTCATATTTTGTCAGCAGTCTAGCTCATATAGTGATGAGTAGTTTGTAAATTAATATGGTAACACTTCATCACTTATTACTTTAGTTCATAAATACTTTAATGGTGTATTTTCCACATGAATAATTACTAATGTATTACTCTCAACATTGCAGTTAATCATATTGAGGAGTAATTAATACCACCTAGTGATGTTTAAAATCCTGTTAGATCCTAAATGACTGAATCACTAAATATCTCTGAATACAATTTCTCTGAAAATTAGTGTTGTGTGATCATCACTGTATTAATTTATATTACACTGAATGCACACTCATTAACCTACACTAATTGCTACAGCATTTTTGTGTGTATGAATTGTTCACAGGAAGCAGATCTTGCGTGTGTGTGTGTGGATGTGTGTAAAATGAACACTAAGATGGAACTTCATCACTCCAGCAGTGGAGGAGGAAGGTAAGGAAGGTTTCCATCAGTACTTAAAAGAGTAAATGCTGCCTCTTATACTCAGACTAAAGAAAGTATTTACTGAACACTTTACTCTCATTGTAGATCAACTGCTCTCAGGAGAAAGTGTGCAGAACCTTCAGAACCCAGCTGTGTGTCTACAAAGAGGATCAGGTCCACAAAGAATCATCCTGTATTCAGCAGTGGAGGAGGAGAACCGAGCTGTGTGTCTATGAAGAGCAATCAGTCAATTGGGCAACCTCCTAAATTCAGCAGTGGTGGAGAAGAACCCAGCTGTGTGTCTATGAAGAGTGACCGGTCGATTGGGCAACCTCCTAAATTCAGCAGTGGAGGAGGAGAACCCAGCTGTGTGTCTATGAAGAGCGATCAGTCAATTGGGCAACCTCCTAAATTCAGCAGTGGTGGAGAAGAACCCAGCTGTGTGTCTATGAAGAGTGACCGGTCGATTGGGCAACCTCCTAAATTCAACAGTAGAGTTGCGCCGCCTGACCCAGAGTGAGTTTTCCTAATGAAGCACTAGAACCTTACTACATAGATCTCTCTCTTACTCTCTCTCTCTCTCTCTCTCACACACACACACACACACACACACACACACACACTCACACACACACACACTCACACACAGTTTCATGACATCAAACCTTGGTAGAACAGTCCAGCAGCTGGTCAAGTCACTGGCTCTGAGGTGCTCATGTTTAATACACAGGTCTACAAATTTTCAAAAGTTGTTTGGTTCAGAACTAAAATGAGCCATTTCTTAATGATTTTAAATGAAATGAAAATGAAATAAAATATCAAAAGGAAAACTAGCAGATGGTTCTAGTTTCTATTACACCAAAGAATTCTTGTTTTACTGTTAGGCAAATTGTATAGATTATAATATATAATTGTGACTTCTGCAATCATAAAGGTGCACGTTTATTGTTCATAAAATTTTGAAATATATTCTGAGGAAAATGTACAAACATGTCTAAGCACTTTTACAAATTCTGATTAGGCTAATGTTATTGAACGTAGGTTCTCATTTACTGGCGACTCAGCTCCTTTTCACACGTCTCTTGTAGTCAGGCATCTGATTGTCTCTGGTAACTGTCCAGCAGTAGACTGCAAGCATTGATGGGTTCCATTTATCCTGATATCTTTTGTCCATAGTCGCAATTTTCTAGTAAAATCGCTCACCATGTTTACCGCTCCACAGTTTGGTGCAGAGAAGTCTAGATGGGAGTGCATGAAATTAATCTTTAAAGACATGTTGCACCCCATCTGTGTGGATAGAATTACCAGTCAGTGTAGATACAAAGTATCACAAACTGAATGCTGAGTCTGATGTAAAACATTATACGATAAATTGTGTGAACAGTTAACTAATTTAATATTTTGTTTGCCTATCAGGCAGAGCTCCACAGAAGCAGGACCACACACATTCACTCTGGTGGGGGAAACTGGACCCCTGCAGCAGGATTTTCACCAACCAGTAGACAATGTCATAAAGAGGCACAAAGGCATCATAAAGAACAAGTACGAGAGCTTATTTGAGGGAATCAAAACAGAAGAGAATAGAACCCTCCTGAAGAGGATTTACACACAGCTCTACATCATAGAGGGAGAGAGTGAAGGAGTGAATGAAGAACATGAAGTTCTACAGATGGAGAAAACACCACGGAGACACAAAGAAGATACTCCAATCAACTGCTCAGACATCTTTAAACCTCTACATAAACATAAAGCTCACAGACCTAAAAGAAGAAGAAAAAAAAGGTCAGATTTCAGAAGTGTGCTGACTAAAGGCATTGCTGGAATTGGAAAAACTGTCTCTGTGCAGAAGTTTATTCTGGACTGGGCCGAGGGAAAAGCCAATCAGGATGTAGATTTCATGTTTGTTCTTCCGTTCCGGGAGCTGAACTTGATTAAAGACCATCAATACAGTCTTCATGGACTTCTGTGTGACTTCCATCCTGAGCTTAAAGACCTGGATCCAAAGATCTATGATGAGCTCAAAGCTGTGTTCATATTTGATGGTCTGGATGAAAGCAGAATTTCACTGAACTTTGAGGAGTGCGAGAAAGTATCTGACATCACCATGACATCATCAGTGGGTGTGTTGATGACAAACCTAATCAAAGGAGAGCTGCTTCCCTCTGCTCTAATCTGGATAACCTGCCGACCAGCAGCAGCCAGTCAGATCCCTCCTAAATACATCAAGCGTGTCACGGAAATCCAGGGATTCAATGACCCACAGAAGGAGGAGTACTTCAGGAAGAGGATCAGTGACCAAGACCAAGCCCAGAAAATCATCTCCCACATTAAGACAGTGAGGAGCCTTCACATCATGTGCCACATTCCCGTCTTCTGCTGGATCTCAGCCACTGTGCTTCAGAGACTCATCAAACAACATCACTCAGAAATCCCTAAAACTCTGACTGAAATGTACTCCCACTTCCTGATCACTCAGACCAACATGAAGAACCAGAAGTATGAGGAGAAAGACAAGAAAGACCCAAAGAAACTGCTGAAATCCAACAGAACCAAACTTCTGAAACTGGCTGAACTGGCTTTCAAACAGCTGATGAAGGGCAATGTGATGTTCTATGAAGAGGACCTGAGAGAGAGCGGTATTGACGTCACTGAGGCCTCAGTGTATTCTGGGGTTTTCACTGAGATCTTTAGGGAGGAATGTGTGCTTTACCAGAGGAAGGTCTACTGCTTTGTTCACCTGAGCTTTCAGGAGTTCCTGGCTGCTGTTTATGTGTTTCACTGCTACGAGAGCAAGAAGAAGGAGAAACTGCAGTGTTTAAGATCAAAATACAGTGAGTGGTCTAAGTATATTTCACTGTGTGAGGTGCTGAATGGAGCTGTGGATAAAGCTGTAGAGAGTCAGAATGGACACCTGGATCTTTTCCTCCGTTTCCTGTTGGGCATCTCACTGGAGTCCAATCACAGACTCCTAAAGGGTCTACTGTCACACACACACACACGCAGGTGAAACCACAGAGTACATCAAGATTTTAATTCAAAGAGATGGTCCCCAAAAAGAAAACCTCAGGGTACATAAAGAACTTAATTAAAGGAGATCACAGACCTCTTTCTACTTAGAGATCCATCAATCTGTTCCTCTGTCTGTCTGAAATGAAGGACCAGTCTCTCTCCAGAGAGATTCAGGAGTATCTAAAATCAGAGAAACACTCAGAAGAGAAGCTCTCCCCTGCACAGTGCTCAGCACTAGCCTATATGCTTCTAAAATCAGAGGAGGTGCTGGAGGAGCTAGACCTGAAGAAATACAACACATCAGAGGAGGGTTATAGGAGACTGATCCCAACTGTGACTGTCTGTAGAAGAGCTGGGTGAGTGCCCTATCTACATTAAAGGTAAAGGTAAAGTAAACGTAAAGGTGCACGTATTTGTCACTGTACAGTGTGGAAATGTGTCCTCCGCATTTAACCCATCTGGTAGTGAACACACACTCACACACACACATGTGTTAGGGGCAGTGAGTACACACACACACACACACACACAGAGCGGTGGGCAGCCAACTCCAGCTCCCGGGGAGCAGAGAGGGTAAAGGGCCTTGCTCAAGGGCCCAACAGTGGCAGCTTGCCGAGCCTGGGAATCGAACCCAAAACCTTGTTATCAATATCCCGGCGCTCTCACTGAGGGTCTTAGGTTTTCATGTCTTCTAAGGTTGTTTCTTGTCTTTTTACTAATTACTGATTCTGTAAAGCTGCTTTGTGACAACAGTTGTCAAAAGCGCTATACAAATACATTTTTGTAATCTATATTGCCACTTGCTTGTGGACACGACCCTCCAGTCTAGGGGGAAGGTCTCGGTAGCCCTTTTCTTGCAAGGTACTCGATTTTTATATTATGTTATCTTTCATTTATCTTTGCAGACTTTCTTGCTGTTCTCTCACGGAAGACTCATGTAAAGCTCTCTGCTCAGCTCTACAATCAGTAAACTCCTCCCTGAAAGAGCTGGACCTCAGTAATAATGACCTTCAGGATTCAGGAGTGGAGCTGCTCTCTGCTGGACTGAAGAGTTCACATTGTGAACTGGAAACACTCAGGTCAATCTTCTGTGAACTGTGTGACTGAAAAAAATAACTGTAAATGCAAGATTTTAATATTGTGTTGTATCTCTCATAACCACCCCAGTTCTATAAAACACAGACTAACGACTTTTAATATATTGTTCCTAATCCTGATCCTGGAGGACACCCGGCACATTTTAGTGTTTATCCCGCTCCAAAAAGGCCTGATCCAGCTAATCAGATCTTCTTAAGTTGAGGATAGTGTGTTAAAGCAAGAACCCACTGAACTGTGCAGAGCAGGGGATCTCCCAGAACCAGGGTTGGGAACAACTGGCTACTCCCCTTTGTCTCTTATTCAGTTCAAATGTTACTCTTTCAGTATTATTAAATATTTGTTATAATTTCTCTTCTTTTGCAGACTAGTTATGTGTAGCCTTGTGGGGAAATCTTGTGGACATCTGAGATTAGCTCTACAATCAGTAAACTCCTCCCTGAAGGAGCTTTATCTCAGTTACAATGACCTGCAGGATTCAGGAGTGGAGCTGCTCTCTGCTGGACTGAAGAGTCCACACTGTAAACTGGAGACTCTCGGGTGAGTTTTCTGTGAATTTACTAAATAATGTTGAGAAATAAGCTGTAAACTTGAGATACTAATTATGTGATTTTTTTTTTTTACAATTGTACTGTATATTTTACTGACTATGACTGTGTCTAAACCACATAATATACTTGGTCATCTACTGTTTAGAACATCTTTTGTACTTTGTCTCCTTTTGCAGACTAGTTATGTGTAATCTTGGGGGAAAGTCTTGTGTAAATTTGGGATCTGCTCTAAAATCAGTAAACTCCTCCCTGAAAGAGCTGGACCTCAGTAATAATGACCTGCAGGATTCAGGAGTGGAGCTGCTCTCTGCTGGACTGAAGAGTTCACACTGTAAACTGGAGACACTCAGGTCAATCTTTTGTGGATTACATTATAAATGATTAATGAATATAAAGGTCTGATATTAACATTAATATTTTCAGGTTATTTAGGAGGTGCAGGCATTTTTGTTGAAGGTACTAAAATGTTTTGTAGTGAATACTGATTGATGTTTGAATATATTGTTCAGTACAAAGCAATCTACATTTTTTTCTTGTTTTTGAACACACTACCACAAAATTTATTTCAGAGGAATATTGTAGGTCAGCTTTTACACATGTGGACAAAATTGTTGGTACCCCTCGGTTAATGAAAGAAAAACCCACAATGGTCACAGAAATAAGTAGAATCTGACAAAGGTGATAATAAATAAAAATGCTATGAAAATGAACAAATGAAAATCTGACATTGATTTGAACCATGCTTCAATGAAATTATTTTAAAAAGTAAACTTATGAAAAAGGCCTAGACAAAAATGATGGTATCCCTGAAAATAATGTAACCAAAGGGACATGTTAAATCAAGGTGTGTCCACTAATTAGCATCACAGGTGTCTACAATCTTGTAATCAGTCAGTGGGCCTATATATAGGGCTACAGGTAGTCACTGTGTTGTTTGGTGACATGGTGTGTACCACACTCAACATGGACCAGAGGAAGCGAAGGAAAGAGTTGTCTCAGGAGATTAGAAAGAAAATTATAGACAAGCATTATAAAGGTAAAGATTATTAGACAATCTCCAAGCAGCTTCATATTCCTGTGACTACAGTTGTACATATTATTCAGAATTTTAAGATCCATGGGACTGTACCCAACCTCCTTGTACATTGCTGCAGGAGGAAAATTGCTGAAAAATCAAAGAGATAGATAATATGAATGGTAACATAAGAACCAAAGAAAAAACGTCTAATGAGATTAAAGGTGAACTTCAAGCTCAAGGAACATCAGTGTCAGATCGCACCATTCGTCATTGTTCGAGCAAAAGTGGACTTTATGGGAAAAGACCAAGGAGGACATCATTGTTGAAAACAAATCATAAAAAAGCCAGACTGGAATTTGCCAAACCACATGTTGACTAGCTCCAAAGCTTCTGGGAGAATGCCCTATGGACAGATGAGACTTTTTGCCGAGGCAGATAATCTCTATGACCACAGACAGAAAAATGAAGCTTATCAAGAAAAGAACACTGTCCCTTCTGTGAGACATGAAGGAGGCTCTGTTATGTTCTGGGGCTGCTTTGCTGCATCTGGCACAGGGTGTCCTGAATCTGTGAAGGGTACAATGAAATCTCAAGACTATCAAGGGATTCAAGAGAGAAATGTGCTGCCCAGTGTCAGAAAGCTTGGTCTCAGTCACAGGTCATGGGTTTTGCAATAGGATAATGACCCAAAACACACAGCTAAAAACACCCAAGAATGGCTTAGAGAAAAACATTGGACTATTCTAAAGTGGCCTTCTATGAGCCCTGAGCTAAATTCTATTGAACATCTTTGGAAGGAGCTGAAACATGCTGTCTGGAAAAGGCACCCTTCAAACCTGAGACAACTAGAGCAGGTTGTTTCATGAGTTTATTTTTTTTATAATTCTGTTGAAGCATGGTTTAAAAGCAATGTCTGACTTTTATTGTTTAATTTTCATATCATTTTTATTTTATCATATTTTATAGTCAGATTTAAGTTACTTCTGTGACCATTGTGGGTTTTTCTTTAATTAACCGAGGGATTCCAACAATTGTGTCCACGTGTGTATGTGAAGCTCTAGTATGATCTGCTTTATTTATTATGCAGTGTTTTGCATATATGGAATACAATGTCTATTGTACAGTAACTATATACAGTTTGCAAAATGCAACTGAAACAATGTTGACTATACAAAGCCGTTTATATAGTCAAAATCTCTAATTTCTGAGTTTGTTTTTGTTCTGCATCTAGTTTTGACTCTCTGTAAATTTCATCAGTTGCTCTCTTACCTTCCTCTCTGCAGGTTGTCTGGGTGTATGGTTGCAAAAAAAGGTTGCTGTTCACTGGCTTCAGCTCTGAAATCAAACCCCTCCCACCTGAGAGAACTGGATCTGACCTATAATTATCCAGGAAAGTTTGGAGTGGAGCTGTTCTCTGAACTTCTGAAGGATTCACAGTGTAAACTGGAAAAATTACTGTGAGTGTGGTCTTACTGTGCCAGATAAAACAAACAGACAGATTTATAGAGATGTTAAGGGCAAATTATGTTGTAGAAACATAGCATCTCCAGTTTATAGACAGATTTGTTGTCAGTAGGATATGGTGAATTTTCATTTTCTAGTGTAGTGAGTTTACAATGGTGGTACAAAACCTACAATGGGCTTAACTGTCTGAATATTTGCCCCATCCTCAAGAGATCCTCCAGTTGAGAAGCCAACTGGGCACAATTGGCCTTGCTTTCTGCATAGGTAGAGCCCTCTCTCTATGTGCTCTTTAATGACAAACCAACTTAGGTTTCTTAAAGGTTCTTGAAGATCAATATTACAAAAATATTAAAGATAGGTCACCACTAGGCTTGTGTCCACTTTTTTTTCTTACTGTCACACAGTCTAGGATTTCTAGGGTGCCAGTAATTATGATATGTTATTGATACAGTTAATTATAAATGAATAAGTGTTTACTCAAACCAGTTTCAGTCATATTAACCTCAAACACACTTTATTACCGTTTACCATCTTAACTAAAGTGTGTATACATTTAGGGTGGAACATGGAGGGAAGAACAGGATGAAACCAGGAGTAAAGAAATGTAAGAAATTTCTCTCTCTCTCTCTCACGCTCTCTTGCTCTCTCTCTCTCTCTCTCTCTCTCTCTCTCTCTCTCTCGTGTCTAATCTGTGTTTGTATTTGCGCAGATGCCTGTAAGCTCACTCTAGACCCAAACACAGCACATACTCGTCTCTCTCTGTCTAAGAGGAATGGAAAGGTGGAGCATGTGAGAGAGTATCAGCTATATCCAGATCATCTAGACAGATTTGAACGCTGGGAGCAGGTTCTCAGTGCGGAGAGTCTGACTGGACGCTGTTACTGGGAGGCTGAGTGGAAAGGGTGGGAGGCTGCTGTAGCTGTGTCTTACAGAGGAATCAGCAGGAAAGGATATGGTGAAGACAGCTGGTTTGGATTTAATAATCAGTCTTGGAGGCTGCAGTTTTGTAATAATAGTTACTCTGTTTATCACAATAAACAGACTCTCTGTGATTTCCCCTACCCTCACCGCTCAGGCAGAATAGGAGTGTATCTGAACTGGCCAGAAGGCATTCTGTCCTTCTACAGCATCTCACCTGACATGCACACCCTGACCCACATACACACATTCTACACAATATTCACTGAGCCGGTCTATGCAGGGTTTTGGGTTTATGAATCCTCAGTGTCTTTCAGGGAGGTCGGTCGTTCTGACCCTGTTCTTTAACTCTTTCAGGACAATTAATGAAGATTAATTCGCCATTATCTGACTTTATTACAGCAAGGAAAATGTACTTTATTGTATACAAATTATTTCCTTACCATTTCTGTATAACACTATGATGTGCTTTGTAATGAATCTCATACAGTATTTGTATGTTTTACAGAAGCTCTAAAGGATGTAGTGAAAAAGTTGTTTCAGAATCAACTTTCCACTTTACTTTTTTCTGTTTGAATGTTGTATGAAAAACAATAAAATAGCTGAAACGTATTTCCAGCATCAAAAGAACAATTTCTCCTCCTCATTTACCCTGTTATACCAGGTTGATCAATTCTTGGGTAAAGTCATGTGACCCAGAGTTGTCCTGTTTATCTCAAGCAGCAAGATTGGGTATCAGGAAAATCAGAGCTCCTTCCAGGGGGACGATGATAAATGGGTCAAAGGGATGCTGGGATGTGTTTAGTGTTCCAGTAGGGAACATAGAGCAGAGTGGGCAGTACAGTGTAGTATTTACAGGGTTTCATGTCTAACAACATTTTCCATGTTCATCAGAAAACTCTGTACCAAGACAAGACCAAGATCTGTGCTAACACAAATTACACATTTTTACTAATATTATTTATATTACACTTAAGCCAAAAAAGTTTTGACACCCCTTTCATCTTCTCACATTTTATTATGTTACAGATAGAATAGATTAAGTTCATTTTTTGTTACAAAATTCAACACAAAATAGCTTGCAATGCCGAAGTGAATCAAAATGTAAATGGTACGCATACCCTTTGATATGAAAACCAAAAGTAAGCTGATTGGACACGCCTGGGGATTGCCAACACTGGTCTACACACGTGCTGGGTACTACCCTGTACCCTTTGGCAATTAAGTAGATAGTGGACAGTGTATGCCAGGGAACCACCAATAAGATGAGGTGCAGGAGGCCGGGCTGGAGGAGTCCCTGCATGACAGAAGAAAGGCGTGAGTTGAGACACATGAAATGTGGGGTAAATCCACATAGAGGGAGGGAGACGCAACTGGTAGGTTACTGGGGTGATGAGCCTGACTACCTTAAATGGCCCCACCAACTGTGGCGGCAACTTTTTGGACTCCACTTGGAGTGGAAGATCTTTAGCAGACAACCAGACCCGCTGACCCGGGTGGAAAGTGAGTGCCCCACACCTCCTGTGGTCAGCTACACACTTTCTGACCCCGGTTGTGGCCAAAAGAGATGCCCAGGCTTTCTGCCAGGCCCTCTGGCAATGGCGCACGAAGTACTCAGCTGCCAGGACCTCCACCTCATGCTCCTGAAGAGACGAATGCCAGAGGGGCTTATGTGCATATTATGCCCATGGTAGATAATCTGCCCAAGAGGAGGGGTTGGTGGAGACACTGCAGACTTGGGCAGAAGCTTAATGTTAGCCTGATCTATCAATTCCACAAACACCCCTGATGTGTGTTTGGGGTCATTGTCCAGGCTGGTTCAATTTTACACTGCAATACTTCAATTCAGAGTATGTAGTCACTTTCAATTGGTTTGGAAGTACATCTCAAGTCAAGTGGGTTTTATTGTCATTTCATCTACATACAGAGTACACAGTGAAACGAAACAACATTCCTCCAGGACCATGGTGCAACATAGACACAGTGCATACAGAACACAAGTGCACACACAATACAAGTGCAGACAGACAATACAACACAATACAGACAAAGAATAATAAATAATTAGGGGTAGTGTGCAAATTAGGCAGTGTGCAATAAATATTGAGTCCAGTAAGGTAGATTAGTTATTAGTGCAAAATGCTTCCCATATTGTCTGGGGTAAATGGTTGGAGAGAGAGAGAGAGAGAGAGTGCATGGAACAGAAAAAAACATCAGTTCAGTCTCTGGAGTTGAGAAGTCTGAAGGCTTGGGGGAAGAAGCTATTGCAAAGTCTTGTCGCGTTGGACCGGATGCTGTGGTACCTTCTTCCTGATGGCAGGAGAGAGAACAGTCTGTGTCAAGGGTGGTTGGAGACATCCACAATGCTGTTTGCTTTGCGGATGCAGCGGGCAGTGTAAATGTCCATGACGGAGGGGAGAGAGACTCCAATGATCCTCTCAGCTGTCCTCACAATACGTTGGAGGGTCTTGCGGTCAGAGGCTGTGCAGGTCCCAAACCAGGCAGTGATGCAGCTGCTCAGGATGCTCTCTATGGTCCCTCTATAGAAGAGGGTGAGGATGGGTGGAGGAAGACGGGCCTTTCTCAGCTTCCGGTGAAAGTAGAGACGCTGCTGGGCTTTCTTGGCTGTAGAGCTGGTGTTCAGGGACCAGGTGAGCTTCTCCGCTAGGTGGACACCAAGGAACTTTGTGCTCTTAACGATCTCCACAGAGGAGTGGTTGATGCTGAGCAGAGAGTGGTTGTGTCTTGTTTTCCTATAGTCAACAACCATTTCCTTGGTCTTGTCTACATTCAAGTGAAGGTTGTTGACTGTACACCAGTCTGTCAGCTGCTGCACCTCCTCTCTGTATGCTGACTCGTTGCCTTTGCTGATGAGACCCAGCACAGTTGTATCATCGGCGAACTTTATGATGCTGTTAGAACTGTGTTTCGCAGTTGTCAGCAGGGTGAACAGCAGAGGACTCAGAACACTGCCCTGTGCCCCAGTGATGGTGCTGGAGATGCTGCCCCCGAACCGGACTACCTGGGGCCTCCCCATCAGGAAGTCCAGGATCCAGTTGCAGAGGGGGGTGTTGAGGCCCAGCAAGCTTAACTTCCTGATGAGATTCTGTGGGATGATGGTGTTGAATGCTGAACTGATATCTATGAACAGCATTCTGACATAGGTGTCCTTCTTCTACAGGTGGGTAAGGGAGAGATGAAGGGTGGTGGTGATAGCATTGTCCGTGGAGCAGTTGGGACGATATGCAAACTGCAGGGGGTCCAATGAAGAGGGCAGTTAGGTCTTGATATTCCTCATGACTAGCCTCTCAAAGCACTTCATGATGATGGGCGTGAGAGCAACGGAACGGTAGTCATTGAGGCAGGACACCGTGGATTTCTTTGGCACGGGGACGATGGTGGTGGTCTTGAGGCACATTGGGACAGTGGAGCTGCACAGGGAGACATTGAAGATGTCCGTGAGAACATCCGTGAACTGGTCTGCACACTTTTTGAACACTCTGCCGGGGATGTTGTCTGGTCCTGCAGGTTTTCTGTGGGTTGACTCTGTGCAGAGTTTTCCTCACGTCCACTGCACTCAGGCACAACACCTGCTCGTCTGGCTTGGGCGTGGTCTTCCTCATTGATGTGTTGTATTTTTGCCTCAAACCGTGCATAGAAATTGTTCAGGGCATCAGGGAAGAAGGCATCACTGTCACAGGACGGTGGCAATGTCCTGTAGTTTGTGATTGCCTGGATGCCCTGCCACATGCACCGCGTGTCACCCGTGTCCTTGAAGTGGCTGTGGATTCTCTGGGCGTGTGTGTGCTTTGCCTCTTGGATGGCTTGTGACAATTTGGCTCTTGCTTTCCTCAGGGCCACCTTGTCACCCACTCTGAAGGCCAGGTTGCGCATGCACCTCAAAAGTCATCCATGGCTTCTGGTTTGGACGTGTGGTGATGGTCTTGGAGACAGTGACATCATCAATACACTTGCTGATGTAGCCAGTGACTGATGCTGTATTCTCCTCCAAGTTAACAGAGTCGCCTTTAGTTGCAGCCTCCCTGAACATGTCCCATGCAGTAAACTCAAAACAGTCTTGCGGGGCAGAGATGGCTTCTGCCGGCCAGGTTTTCACCTGCTTCTGAACTGGTCTGGAGCGTCTGATGAGAGGTGTGTAAGCTGGAGTCAGCCACACAGACATGTGGTCCGAGAAAGCAAGGTAGGGGGCGGGGCTGGGAATGTTTGTGTAAACAAGGTCCAGCGCATTCGCTCCTCTTGTTGCAAAGTCCACATGTTGATGGAATTTGTTGAGGACATAATGAGGACTGACTTGAGATTAGCATGGTTGAAATCTCCGGCGACAATGAACAGTCCATCTGGTTGTTGGTCTGCAGATCGCTGATGGCCCCGTGCAGTTCACATAGTGCCTCCTTAGCATTAGCACTAGCGCTAGGTGGCATGTACACAGCGGCTATCAGCATGGCAGAGAATTCCCATACTAAATAAAGGTATGCACTTGACTATGATGAACTCCACCAGCGGAGAGCAGTGCGCTTGACGACAGTCACAGCGTTGTTACACCATTCCCTGTTGATGTAAACACACACACCTCCACCGCAGGTCTTCCTGGACAGAGTCGCGCTTCTATCCGCTCTGAACAAGGCTAGCTCGTCTAGCTGAATGGCGCTGTCTGGATTGATGTCGCTAAGCCACGATTCCACAGACTAAAGCACAGCAGTCTCTGAACTCATGCTGGGTAGTTCGCTGGAGTCGAATGTAGTCCAGTTTATTGTCGAGGGAGCAGACATTTGCGAGGAATAGCGATGGTATAGCCGGGCGGCTAGGGGTAGCCTTTAGCCTCGCGCAAATCCCGGCTCTCTTTCCGCGCTTCCGCTTTTGCTCACACCGCTTGCGATGACACTGTCGGCTCTTTTTCTTTATAAATTCCCCCAATCAGCTAATAAGCATTCAGAAATGGTGCATAAAAGAATCCAGCTCCGTAGTCAATAGAAAGGCAGAGTGCAACCTTTATTTCTGCATAAAGTGTACAAAAATAAGGTGAAGACTAAGGCATTACAAATAATGCGTTAGTCTGAGACAGCCAGCACTCTCCCAAAGCAGTCTAAAAAGTATGGTTCTGCCTGGGCCTTATATACTGTCCTTATCTTGCTGTGGTCCCTCCTACGCATATTTCTTTTATCATGATATTTTTCGGTTGTACCGGCTTATGTCAAGATCTAGAGCCCCTTGCTCGTTAACTAAGGAACTTACCCGCTGCACTCGCTTATGTTCTTGCAAGGACACACTTCTTTGCTTATGTTCTTGCAAGGACATACTTCTTTTTCAAGAAAACGCTGACTCTTGGCAGGCTGTTTGTGCTGACTCTTGCAGTACTGCAGAATTTTGGTTTTTTTCCAATCATTGGGTTTTTTCCAATCAGATTACCTCTGATTCACCCCAACCAAGCCCCGCCTCATTTGGCAAGGGCTTCTATACCAGTTTGGTCCAGTTTGGGTGTGAAGCAATCTGGCTGTATCATGCTAAGGACATTGTGGCACGTAGAATATACAGATAACATATTTTTAAATGTACATAACCATCAACACTTCCGCCTGTCTCCGCCATCAGGAAACGCTGTGGACTGCAGGCCTGGGTCGCATAGCAGGCTGAGCTCTTGTAGCGTCTGCAGAACTTCATCTGGAAGCTTGTTTCTTGGCTGATATTTCCACTGTAGCAGGGTCTGGCGGTGGTATAATATGTGCACTGGTGTTCTGGTGCACATGTTTGCAGAGAAGAACGTAAATATCCACAAACAGTGACACAAAAAGCACCATTTCTCGGACCAAGAGTGGCCGCTGCACTGACTGCCTCCGCCGACAACTACACATTGTATGTCTCTTAATAAATAAATAAATAAATAAATAAATACATACTTTTCCACATTCTAAGCCAAATACCAACCACCCAGAATAGCCATCTAGCGACACATTAACAACCTCAACATCTTAGCAACCACCTGGAACACCATAGCAACTGCCTAGCAACCACTACTTAATAACCACATGGGATACCAACTAGCTAGTGACACCACAGTAAGCACCTAGAAACCAACTGGGATATCATAAAACCCCTTGCATCATCGTAGCAACCACTTAGCAACCCCAATATAACCACCTAGGATGATAGAGCAACCATCTAGCAACTGCATGGTAGCCTATTTGGATACATCCTCAAACACACCACACATACTTTGACAAACCAACTGGTATTTCCTCCAGCTTTATAGGAATTTATTGCCCCTTTGACTTGCAGAGTTTTATGTTTTTTTTCCAGGACACTTTGATTTGATTTGGCGGATTCTCTGTGCACCTTGTCATTTGATCTAAAGGCTGGGTCCTGGGTTTTCAGTAGCAGGAGCAGCTCTGCAGTCATCCATGACCAGCTTCTCAACTGTTGCAGAACCGGTCTGGCATGAGCAGAGGTATGTATGCAGGAGTTTTTTGTACTTGCAGAGTAAATCCCGGCACCTGAGCAGAGAGGAGCTTAGTTTGACCTTAAAGGTGGATGAAGACGGACTTTCTGACTGAAGAACATCTCAGAAAAGGTAGCGGTGCTCAGTTGGTCACAGATGTGTCTGTACTTTTGTATTTCTCTCTGTTAACATTCTAACCTTCAGTATTAAGCAGTTTTACACACTGAAATGGGATAGAGACTCAAACAGACTCAAACAGTCTGTCAAGCATGTCACATGATCATTAACTGTAAAGGTGTGTAAGTGGATAAAGGTGTTTCAAATCTGAACAGAGTGTGTGTGTGTCAGACGTCAGTACAGTTCTTTATATAATTATAAATGCTTTTAAAGCAATATATAAGCAAGGATTGCTATTACAGTAATTACTCCACATCTACAGTAAATTACTGTGGTGATTAAAATGTGTACTGATAATGCATGTGTGGAATGTACCTTCATTTTCGCGGGTAGTTGCAGCCAAAAGGAGACCAGGTTCACTCGCCAAAGTATCTTGAAGGGCCCCATGTACCTAGGGGACAGTTTGTGCGAGACACCTTGCAGCGGGAGGTCTCAGGTGGACAGCCACACCCGTTGACCCACACGGAAAGGTGGAGCACAATGCCTCTTGCGATCCGCCATCCGCTTTCTGGCCCTCGAGGTCGCCAGTAGGGTGGCCTGAGCATTCTACCAGGTCCTACGACATCGACAGACAAGTTGCACAGCAGAGGGAACCCCCACCTCCATCTCTTGTTCTGCGAACAAGGGAGGAGAGTACCCAACTTGGCAGTTCTGCGGTTCTGCTGTCTCTTGGGACGAGGGGAGTTTGGGCAATGCCACAAACTTTCATGCCTTGGAAAAAACGGTCCACAACCACCATGCCTTTGGTGGAAGACCCGTCACATAGTCTAGGGACACATGGGACCACGAACGAGCTGGAGTCGGCAATGGGTGCAGAAAGCCAGGTGATCAGGACCGGAGTGCCTTGTTTTTGGTACACACTTCACAAGAGGAGACATAGGCACGTGTGTCCTTGTCCATTCCTGGTCACCAGAAGTGTCTCCGGAGAAACTCCAATGTCCGGACTGCACCTGGGTGGCCAGAAAATGGGGAGGAATGCCCCCATTGCAGAAGCACCTGGTAAACTGTGGAGAGCACATATTGCTAAGCAGGAGGACCACCCCCAGAGTCGGGCTCCCATCGAAGGGCTTGCACTATGTCCTTCTCAATGTGCCAGTGGAGGGGAGCATTAGGGGATGATCAGTTCTGGCTCTGGATTGGATCCCCAGGGTTCCCACCACCGGAATAAGTGGTGTGTTTTTTTTAACCCGGCCTATAGGACAGCGTAAAATGGAAGCGAGGTTTTTGTGGTCTGTCCAAACAATAAATGGGTGTTTGGCCCCCTCAAGCCAGTGCCTTCATTCACCCAGGGCCAACTTCACCGCAAGGCGCTCCCTGTCTCCAATTGGATACTTGCGTTCCATCGGGGTAAGTCTGTGAGAGTAGAACACACAAGGATGGATCTTTTTAGCTGGCCCCTGGCATTGGGACAAGACCGCACCTACATCAGAGGCATCTACCTTGACAACAAATGGTTAATTGGGGTCCGGTAGCTGTAAAACTGGAGTTGAGGTCAACCTCACTTTAATCTCTTCAAAGACCTTTTGAGTCTCCGTGGACCAACGAAAAGGGCCTGGGGTCTTTCGAGTCAGAGCAGTGAGGGGAGCTGCCACTGTTCTGAAATTCCTCACAAAACTGTGAAAGAAGTTAGTGAACCCCAGGAAGGACTGGACTTTCCTGAGAGAAGGACATGGCCAGTCCTTAACAGCCTGAATCTTGGTTGGATCCATATGAAGGGTGCCTTTGGAGATTATGAACCCCAGGAACGACACAGTCTCTGTGTGGAACACAGACTTCTCCAAGTTATTGAAGAGACGGTTCACCAGGAGCAGTTGGAGGACTCGCCTGACATGTCCCACGTGTTCCTTCACAGTGACCGCGTTTAGGCCTCGATAATCTATGCAGGGGCGGAGTAACCACAAAGAAGAAACCAGCCCCAGCCAGGGATGAGGATGGACATATGAAACCGGACTCCTTAATGTAGAAGTCCATGGCAGCACGTTCCGGAGGAGAAAGCGCAAACAGGCCCGGTAATCCCCGGTAGGAGATCTATGGCACAGTCGTAAGGCCTCTAATGGCTGGTAAAACATCCAACACCATGTAGGCCACTTTGGAGTGCTCTGTGGGGAACCGCAAGGGTTGCTGCTCGAATGCAAGACTGCATTGCAGAAGGAACCCTCTGCATTTGTCTGATTCCCCAGTGTAACGCTCAGGTGTAACCAAGTGAGACTCATGTCCAACCGTGGCTACTTCAGGAGGAGTGAGTGGGAGTGGCTGTGTGGCAGTCTCAGGGCGGGCCTGTGTGGTCTCAGCCTGACCTGTAACCAGCTGGCTCAACTGCTCCATGATCGCCAATAGCAGTTGCTCATGGTGGCCGATGGCCGTGCCTTCTTTAATCAACGCCAACTCTGCTGAGTCCATTGTTGGTTGCACCTTTCTGTTACGGTGTGGTGTGGGGTTTGGACTCAAGCACAGTTAAGCTTTATTATTATTCAACGAAACTATGTTTTGGTGTGTGCTTAGTGAGATTGTGACTGTTGGGCTTGAACTCCCAACCCTGGTAATAGGAGCCCAGTGCACTTCCACTGTACCACCACAGCTGTGAGAGGTGGTAGTATAAACACTGTTTATTAGCAATATAGAAAAAAGGCAGGAAAACAAACAAAGAAAACACCAGGAGTGGTGTATATTCAAACAAAAGACAACAACTCAATTTATCTAGCCACTGCTTAAAACAAATGTTTTTCTCTTTTAACTTCAGCTTTTCTTCACTGTTCACGACATAACCCACTGTTACCATTCGCCCCTCTACAAAGGTGCGATGGGGAATTGTATTTAGCTGGGTGTGTTTATACCTTGCCACACAGGTGGGTCTGGTCAGCGTTGATTACCGCTTGGGATTCTGGGGCTTGGAGTTCTTTGCTCCAGCTCCACCAGCTTTCATACTTTGCTGGCCAGGCCCCCTGCTGGTGGCTGATGGTACACGCTGCCTGCTCACAGTCTGGAAGGTCCAGTGTCTGGATAAGCAGTAATCCAGGCTAAAAACATACTGGCAACAAAATAATATAGAGATATTGAGATCTCTCAATCAGGAAATCCTTGACCCCGTTACAGAGGGATGTGTTTAGGAGCAGCAGGCTCAGATTTTCAATCAGATCTTGAGGTATGATGGTGTTGAATGCTGAACTGAAGCCAATGAACTATATTCCTTCCGAGTTTTTATTGTCCAGGTGGGTGTGAGACAGGTGAAGTGTGGTGGAGATGATATGTGTAGAACGGTTGGGACACTACACAAACTGTTGTGGGTCCAGTGAGTGGGGGGAGCTGCTTTTTTTCATGTGCCTCATGATAAGCCTCTGGAACCACTTCATGATGAGCCCAGTGCATGTAGATCTTCAAGCATTTCAAGATGTAGAAAGACATTGAAGCAAAGGAGGAACACTAATCATGTATTTACCACAAGAGCTAAGTAAAAGTACTTACTAACTTATTACATCTTCATTAGCATCTGTTGTTTCCCAAATGTATGAATCACTGCATTTCTTCAGTAATGAAGTGTTGCTTGATTATCACTGTATAATTTTACAATACACTGAATACATACTTAATCTACACAGAGTATTCTAGCATGTGATTAATTTGTATGGATGAACTGTTCACAGAGAGCAGACCACGTGTGTGTGTGGAGAGAGTAAACATCCTACGATGGAGCTTCATCACTCCAGTAATGGAGGAGGAACCTCTGACCTTTGGTAAGTAAGTTTCCATCAACACATAGGGGAGTAAATACTGTCTCCTACACTCAGACTAAAGAAAGAACACTTTACTCTCATGTGTATCATCTGCTTTTAGGGTAAATCCTGCAGAACCTCCAGAACCCAGCTGTGTGTCTGTAAGGAGTGACTGGTCCATCGAGCATCCTCCTAAATTCAGCAGTGGAGGAGGAGAACCCAGCTGTGTGTCTATGAAGAGTGACTGGTCCATCGAGCAGCCTCCTAAATTCAGCAGTGGAGGAGGAGAACCCAGCTGTGTGTCTATGAAGAGTAACTGGTCCATCGAGCAACCTCCTAAATTCAGCAGTGGAGGAGGAGAACCCAGCTGTGTGTCTATGAAGAGTGACTGGTCCATCGAGCAACCTCCTAAATTCAGCAGTGGAGGAGGAGAACCCAGCTGTGTGTCTATGAAGAGTGACTGGTCCATCGAGCAGCCTCCTAAATTCAGCAGTGGAGGAGGAGAACCCAGCTGTGTGTCTATGAAAAGTGACTGGTCCATCGAGCAGCCTCCTAAATTCAGCAGTATAGGAAGAGAACCCAGCTGTATGTCTATGAAGAGTGACTGGTCCATCGAGCAACCTCCTAAATTCAGCAGTGTAGCTGCTCCATCTAACCAAGAGTTATTGTCTTTCAGTGAAACACTGATGAGTAATGAAGCAACAGAACTTTACAACAGTTGTAAGAAAAGGTAAGGGAACTATTTGGAATTACCTGGATTTTGGCACTGATTAAAATGTGGTCTGATCTTATCTAAGTCACAATTACAGACAGTTATAGACTTTCTCTTTTTTTCTCTTGAATCAGTCAAGGCCCTGACCTTAACATTATTGGGATGCTAAAATCCCCTTATAATCTATTATTACTTGTCATATTCGATCAAATTTGCATCATTATTAATAATATACAGAACCACTTTATATGATTAGAATGGCATGGAGAGAAAAGATGACCAAAGAGCACATGAAGCAGATGAGCATATTTTCTACTAAAATCACTGCAGCCTTCTGCAGCTTAGCCTGATGTAGCCTAGCCTGCACTTGTGGTGTGCATGGACTGAAACTGGATGCTCACTTGTGTATAATTAAACACATTAGGGGGGTTGCTGCAAAAGTGACTGTCTTTAGGTTTTGAGTCTCAGAGAGGTGACTTGCTGCTGGAGGCTGGAGTTACCAGCTTCATTTCAGACAGTTCAGAGAAGTGAAACACTTGGTTCACCAGGGATAGATCCCGCTGAACCAGAGTGTGGTTACATGCACTTGTTTCATATATGCTTGCCACCTACTTGAAATGTTTTTTGTAATGTAATTTTACAGCCCTCAGTGTTGTAATCAGTCGAAATGATGGAGGGCATTAAGGGTTTTCTATCATTGTTAGAATAATGTGTGTGAATGATGTAAATATTTGGTTAACCCAACCTCTAAACTCTGCTCTAAACTGCCAGAGTACATAACAGTTTCTGAACATATATCTACTCAGTTAGCCTCCAGAAATTGGACCAGTGTTTGTTGAACGGTGTAATGAAGTTCATCAGAGAGAGCAGAGCTACTAAATTCAGTACTAATCACACTGTGTGCATTGCGTGAAGTTTATGTCCTCCTGCTTCACTCATTTCTCATTTATTTAGAAACACTATACAAGCACACTTTTCAGGAGGGCTTTATACCCCTTAAGCCCACTCCTGGCATTAGTCATGGTGTCAACAGGTGCCTATTGTAATGGCAGTACTTCTCTACAGGGAATAGAAAAGCTGCATTTGCACATCTGTGTCAACAATGGGTTCAACGTATAGTTGCTAAATGTATTCATTAGAAGGGGTGTCCACAAACATTTGGAAATACAGTGGGTGAAATAAGTATTGAACATGTCACCAATTATTTAGGTAATTATATTTCAAAAGGTGTTATTGACATGAAATTCCAGATATAACAACCCATCCAGGATGTCCATAAATAAAAAAGTTTTGTGTAATAATGAGAAATGACACAGAGAAAAAAGTATTGAACACGCTTACTGAACTTTATTTAATACTTTGTATGGAGAATTTAATTCTCCCGTATGGAGAAACTAGAAGCATGGATTGCTCAGGTGTGCTTTTGGCCTTTCTACACAAAAACTCTTCAAATTCTGTGGGCTTCTTCTATTTCTTTTATGGATTTTCAATTAGATTTAAGTCAGGTGATTGGCTGGGCAATTCTAGCAGCTCTATTTTCTTTCTCCGAAACCAAATGAGACTTTTCTTGGCTGTATGTTGCTGTGTCTTGCTGAAATGTCCATCATTTCATCTTCGTCATCCTTGTTGATGACAGCAGATTTTTATCAAGAATATCTGCATACATTTTTACATTAATTCTTCCTTGAATTATATGAATCGTGCCAGTCCTGTATGCTGAAAAACAGCCCCACACCATGATGTTCCCACTTCCAAACTTCACTGTTGGTATGGTGTTAATGGGGTGATATGCGTGCCTTTTGACCTCCAAACATGGTGTGTATAATGCATCCAGAGTTCAATTTTGGTCTCATCTGACCAGAGGATATTCTCTCAGTATTTCACACGCTTGTCTTGAGCTAAACTTTAAATGTTTTTCAGCATGCTTTTTCTTCTTGCATGGTGAGCATGCAGGCAGACCATGGCGGTTGGGAGCATTACTTATTGTTTTCTTTGAAACAATTGTACCTGCTGAATCCAGGTATTTCTGTAGAACTCCACAGGTGGTCATTGGCATTGACTCTTCTGATAATCCTTTTCACTCCTCTGTCTGAAATCTTGCAGGAAGCTCCTGGTAATGGCTGGTTTATGGTGAAAAGATTTTCTGTGCCATCAGTAGGTTTTGTAACAATAAGGCTAGGAAGGTCTTGAGAGAGCTCACTGCTTTTACCCATCATGAGATGTTTCTTTTGTGGCACCTGGGTAATAAGACACCTTTTTATAGGCCATCAGTTGAAGCAGCTGATATTAATTTGCAGGTGGCAGGATTGCTTTCTAATGTGACTTTCCATGGCTTTTTGCACCTCTCTTTCTTCATGTGTTCAATATTTTTTCCATGTGTAATTTCTCATTATTATACATAACTTTTTATAAACATCTGCGATTGGATTTCTTTGCATGTGTGATTTCTTTGATGAGTCTCAGTTTCCTGAACGTTTAGTTTTCCATTGTTCCTTTCACATCAGTTGTCAATGACAGTGATAACTAATGTGTGAAACAATTCAGCAGATTAATATTTTGTGTTTCTGATCTTTGTGTTGTTGTGTTTGACCCAATCAGGCAGAGTTCCACAGAATCAGCTCTTAACATGCACACTCTGGTGGGGGGACCTGGAGCCCTGCAGCAGGATTCTCAACAAACAGTGGATGATGTTCTACACAGAGTCATAAAGAGACACAAAAGCAGCATGAAGAGCAAGTACGAGAGCTTCTTTGAGGGAATCAAAACAGAAGGGAACAGAACCCTCCTAAACAGGATTTATACACAGCTCTACATCATAGAGGGAGAGAGTAAAGGAGTGAATGAAGAACATGAGGTTCTACAGATGGAGAAAACACTCAGGAGACACAGAGAAGATACTCCAATCAATTGCTCAGACATCTTTAAACTTCTACAAGAGCAAAAAAGTCTCCAATATGAAGAACAAGAAAATAAAGGATCAAAGATTCCAGATCTCAGGATCGTGCTGACTAAAGGCATTGCTGGAATTGGGAAAACTGTCTCTGTGCAGAAGTTCATTCTGGACTGGGCCGAAGGAAAAGCCAATCAGGATGTAGATTTCATGTTTGTTCTTCCATTCCGGGAGCTGAACTTGATTAAAGACCATCAGTACAGTCTTCATGGACTTCTGTGTGACTTCCATCCTGAGCTTAAAGACCTGGATCCAAAGATCTATGAGGAGATCAAAGCTGTGTTCATATTTGATGGTCTGGATGAAAGCAGAATTCCACTGAACTTTGAGTGTGAGAAAGTATCTGACATCACCATGACATCATCAGTGGGTGTGTTGATGACCAACCTCATCAAAGGAGAGCTGCTTCCCTCTGCTCTAATCTGGATAACCTGTCGACCAGCAGCAGCCAATCAGATCCCTCCTAAACACATCAACCGTGTGACGGAAATCCAGGGTTTTAGTGAACCACAGAAGGAGGAGTACTTCAGGAAGAGGATCAGTGACCAAGACCAAGCCCAGAAAATCATTTCCCACATTAAGACAGTGAGGAGCCTCCACATCATGTGCCACATTCCTGTCTTCTGCTGGATCTCAGCCACTGTGCTTCAGAGAATCATCCAAAAACCTCACTCAGAAATCCCTAAAACTCTGACTGAAATGTACTCCCACTTCCTGATCACTCAGACCAACATGAAGAACCAGAAGTATGAGGAGAAAGATGAGAGAGACCCAAAGAAACTGCTGGAATCCAACAGACCCGAGCTTCTGAAACTGGCTGAACTGGCTTTCAAACAGCTGATGAAGGGCAATGTGATGTTTTATGAAGAGGACCTGAGAGAGAGCGGTATTGACGTCACTGAGGCCTCAGTGTATTCTGGGGTTTTTACTGAGATCTTTAGGGAGGAATGTGTGCTTTACCAGAGGAAGGTCTACTGCTTTGTTCATCTGAGCTTTCAGGAGTTCCTGGCTGCTGCTTATGTGTTTCACTGCTACAGGAGCAAGAAGATGAAGGAACTGCAGTGTTTTAACCAAGAACACAGAAAATGGCCTGATTATGTTCCACTGGATGATTTGCTGATGGGAGTTGTAAATAAAGCTGTAGAGAGCCAGAATGGACACCTGGATCTTTTTCTTCGTTTTCTTCTGGGCATCTCACTGGAGACCAGTCAGAGACTCTTACAGGGTCTACTGACATGCACACACACACACTCAGAGAAAACCACAGAGTACATCAAGAACTTGATCAAAGGAGATAATCAATATCAAAGATCTCGCAGACCACTTTCTACTGAGAGATCCATCAATCTGTTCCTATGTCTGTCTGAAATGAATGACCAGTCTCTCTCCAGAGAGATTCAGCAGTATCTAAAATTAGAAGTAAATCTCTCTCCTGGACAGTGTTTAGCACTAGCCTGCATGCTTCTGACCTCAGAGGAGGTGGTCGAGGAGCTGGACCTGAAGAAATGCAGCACATTAGAGGAGAGTTATAGGAGACTAATCCCAGCTGTGACTGTCTGCAGAAGAGCTGTGTGAGTTTTGTATCTGCATTAACAAAATGTCTATTTTTTGTAAAAAAAAATATATATAAAAAAGCATAAAAGCATTTACCTAGTTCCTTAAATATCTAGAGGTTCTTCAATTTGAAACTATGGAGGAACCATACGGGTGGCAAAGAAGGCACAACAGTGTCTCTACTACCTTTGGTATGAACTCCTGCACACTCAGGACATTCCAGACCTGCATTGTAGAGAATATTCTGACAAGCTGTATCACCACCTGTTACAGAAGCTTCCAGACCTTTACGTTTATACACCAGATGCTGTCTGAGGAAGTCAAGGAGGATTATTAAGTACTCCACCCACCCAAGCCACTGCCTGATCTCACAGCTGCCCAGCAGTTCCAAGACAGCTTCTACCCCCAAGCAATTAGTCTGCTGAACAGACAGTAGCGCAGTGTACTAGTCCACAGTTCACAAGTTATCTCACTTGTCTCATCTCACCTCCACCCCATAAAAACACACTCTGCACCCTGCACTTACTTGAACTGTTCCTCTGCTATGTTACACTGCACTTACAGATTTTCCCCAACTCACTCCTTATCCAGTGTCTTTTGTAAATAGTAATGTAAATATTTCAGCTCATATATTAAACCTGTACTTTCACACTTTTAAGCCGTGCAATATTGTACATCGAGAGTATGTGTAGTCAATGTATAGAGTAAGTTAATGTGTATATGCAGTATTTATTATTTCTATTTTGTATATGTGTTTTTTTTTAACTTGAGGGACTATGTACTACGTTTTTCCACTCACCTTTACACCTGTTAATGTTATGTGACAATACATGTGATTTGAATTGATCTGATTTGTGTTACTATGTTTTTTATGTGTTTTTTTCTGCAGACTTGCTGGTTGTGATCTGACCAAAGACTCATTGAAAGCTATGTCATATGCTCTACAATCAGTAAACTCCTCCCTGAAAGAGCTGGACCTCAGTTACAATGACCTGCAGGATTCAGGAGTAGAGCTGCTCTCTGCTGGACTGAAAAGTCCACACTGTAAACTGGAAACACTCAGGTCAAACTTTAATGAATTGACTTGAGGCATATTGTCTAATGTCTAAACCACAAAATATGCATTGTGTATTTTTGAAATGTAATTTCTCTTTTTTTTCAGACTAGTAATGTGTAATCTCAATATAAAGTCCTGTATAAATTTGGGATCAGCTCTACAGTCAGTAAACTCCTCTCTGAAAGAGCTGGACCTCAGTAGCAATGACCTGCAGGATTCAGGAGTGGAGCTGCTCTCTGCTGGACTGAGGAGTTCACACTGTAAACTGGAGATACTCAGGTGAATCTTCTGTAAATTACACAAGTAAACTACATGTACAGGTGCAGGAACTATTGACTATTTTGTAGAATACAAATACAGATTACAGATACAGAAGGTACAAACATGGAATCAAAACAATACAATAAATATGATAACCACAACAGACTTAGTAAACAGACAGGACAGTGCAACCTTGTCCTTGTGTGTTAACAAGTCTGACATCTTGGGAGTAGAAGTTGTTGCAGAGTCTGGTAGTGATGGCTTTGAGACGCCTGAACCTTCTACCAGCCAGCAGCAGTGAGAAGAGTCTGTGTGAGGGGTAAGTAGGGTTGTTCACGATGCTGTTGGCTTGGCAGCTGCAGCACATGTCCCTCTATAGAACATGAAGGGGGAAGATGAGCTTTCTCTCCTTTATGAAGCTGGTGTTGAGGGTCCAAGTGAGGTTTACCTGATTATTTCCACAGCAGACTTGTTGATGTCTTGCGGGGGGTGGGTGCCTCATACTCTCCTGAAGTCAGCAACCATTTCAGTCAATAATTAGTGTTTATTCCATATAAATCAAAATTCATTAAATATTTCCTGTTTGGTGTGCCATAATGTGTGTATGTATGTGTTTTGCAGATTGTCAGGATGTATGGTTACAGAGAAAGGCTGTTTATCTCTGGCTTCAACTCTAAAATCAAAGTCATCCTACCTTAGAGAATTGGATCTGACCTGTAATCACCCAGGAAAGTCTGGAATGAAGCTGCTCTTTGATCTACAGGAGGATCCACACTGTAAATTGGAGAAACTGCTGTGAGTTGTAGTCTTACTGTACCAGATTCATAAAACACCTTATGAGAGTTTACGATGTCCTCAACAAGCAATGCTTTGGTGATATGTTTTTTATACATGACTGTAACTGAAAATAACTTCAACAGTTAATATGATGTCACCAGGATATAGTGAACAGTATGGGATCCAGGTGTAGCTGTAGCTCCTCTCTGTTCTCTCATTTTCCCTTAGCGTTCTCTTTGTGCCCAAAGACACCAAGTCAACAAATCTGTACCCTGTACTTCTGCGGATAGTCCTCCAACCCCAAAGTGACTTCTAACTTTCCTATGCCAGCATCTTTTTTGAGCACATTTGTGAGGGCTGTTCTACCTTTGCATACATTTGACCTAAAATCTTGGACACACTCAACAAGGCTCTCCCTGAATTCTCCTTAATGTCTTCCTTACATCCTTCATCTTCTAGACGATTTATTTGACGATTTATATATCTTGTGCTGTTAGGGCATCTGCTTGTCATAGAAGAAGGATGCTCTGTCCTGCTACCTTGCCTGAGTTCCACTGCATTGCACTGTATTTTGTCTCATTCAAAGCTTCTCTCCCCCGTGACAAGGCTTTTGCACTCTTTTCCCTTTTGCTGCATCTCAATTCTACTATTCGCTAAATTGAGGGCTGGAGTTAGGTGTAGGGTTACATTCAATAGACTAACATTTACAACTTACAACAGTTGCAGTAAATAGGCATTCAGCTGAATGTTAGTTGAATGTCAGGTGAGCATCTATGAGGACTACCAAGTAAAGCGTTACCTAAAGGTTAATTTGAGTTAAATTGAGCACAATCACTGGAGTTGCCTTACAACCAACATACATTCAAATTTCTGCACAAAACAACCACAACAAAATTACAGTTTCAGAGACTTTATACAAATCCAGAAATGTCTGACTTAATGATTAAAGTTCAGGAACACAAAAACTAACCTTTATGTATTTTTAGACCAAAACTGTCACAAACTATCTTTGGCTATAGCGGTACTGCACATGACAGGAATATGAGTGTACCCAGTTGTGTACTAATTAGTAAAACGAACTAGTTTTTGAATATGTAGAATAAACAGAGGTTAAACCTCTTTGTCTAAATTCTGAAGGTCAATTTTTCTTGTGTGTGTTCTCTAATCCCCCCTGTGTTGACAAGAGTCTGAGGGAATGTGTTTATTAACCACCGGAGTTCCTGACCACTCAGGTGGTTAATAAATAAACAGAAATGAGGGTGTTCTTCAACAATGTTCTTCTCAGAAGAATTATTATTACACATTATTGAGACAGTTAATTAATAACATTTCATTAATAACCAAAACCTAAAACCTTCTGCCTTACCTTTTACCATCTTAACCAATGGCATGTGTATGTGTGTGTGTGTGCTTTAGGGTGCAACATGGAGGGATAAACAGGATGAAACCAGGAGTAAAGAAATGTAAGACACACACACATACCCAACCTCTCTTATACACATATATGTTTCTTCCTATTTAGTGTGTGTGTGTGTGTGTGTGTGTGTGTGTGTGTGTGTGTATGTGTGCAGATGCCTGTCAGCTCACTCTGGACCCAAACACAGCACACACACTCCTGTCTCTGACTGAAGAGAACAGAAAGGTGGAGTGTGTGAGAGAGGAACAGCCATATCCGGATCATCCAGACCGATTTAAATATTGGCCTCAGGTTCTGAGTGTGGAGAGTCTGACGGGACGCTGTTACTGGGAGGCTGAGTGGAGTGGAATGGGCACTGCCATAGTCGTGTCTTACAGAGGGATCAGGAGGAAAGGGGATGGTTATGACAGTCTATTTGGATTCAATGATCAGTCTTGGAGTCTGAGACGCTTTGATGATATTTGCTGTGTTTTTCACAATGAAAAGAGCATTGGTATACGTCTCCACCCACACCAGTCTGGCGGAGTAGGAGTGTATCTGGACTGGCTGAACGGCACTCTTATCTTCTATGGTATCTCACCTAACACACGCACACTTTCCCACATATACACATTCCACACCACATTCACTGAGCCGCTCTACGCAGGGTTTTGGGTTTATCATGGCTCCTCAGTGTGTTTGAGTGAGATACAATAACCCCCACATGAGGTCTGGACTAATGGCTGGTTATTGAGAGTGTGTGTGTTTGTGTGAGAAGGAGCTTTCAGTGCTGTATAAAGATGAATTCTCTGAAAATGTGCTTTTATTGAAAGAAAAGTTTGTTACAATTTCTATATAATACAATGAATTCCATATAATGTAATACTCACTGTTTTGGAATTAACCTATTCATATACAATATTTCTATGCAGAAATTAAAACAAAAGTGTTTTAATGTAAATGTTCCACTTTGCTTAATACTAAAAACATATTTCCAGAACCAACAAAACAATTTCTCATCCTCCTTTATTCTGTTATACCAGCTTGATCAAGTTTTGGGTAAAGTCAGACAGTGACAGACAGTTCTCCTGTTTATCTCAAACAGTGGGATTAGGGATCAGGAAGATCAGGGATCCCTCCAGGAGAAGGATGGTATTGGAGTGGCTGCCCATTCAATTTAATTCAATTTAAATGTATTTATTATACATTTAAATACATTTATTATTACAAATGTATTTTATTTAACACTTTTGACAAAAAAAATTGTTGAACTAAGCCAGGGAGCCATTTGGGAGAAAGACTCAAAAGGGGAATTCATCCTCCTCTGCCCCATCCTCCTCTGTCCCATCCTCTGCTCCTCCATTGTTCAGGGGCCTAGATATTGGGCAATGAACTATTGATTTTCTCATTAATCTCCCAACAAATAGAAGCTACCATAATAGATGGGTGTAACACTGTTTATACCTCTGTAGGTACCTCAGGGCAAGGGAACATACGTGACAATGCATCTGCTTTAGTATTACAGGAGTCTGGCCTGTATGTGATAGTGAACTGAAAATGGGAGAAAAACAAAGACTATCAAGCCTGACGAGGATTGAGATGTTTGGCGAATCATAGCTATTTGAGATTCCTGTGGTCAGTTAAGACTAGAAAAGGATGAGACACTCTTTCTAGCCAATGCACCACTCCTCGAATGCCAATTTAATTGCCAAAAGTTCTCTTTCCCTGACCATAATTTCTTTCAGTGGGCATTAATTTGTGGGTATAGAAAGCCATGAGATGTAACTTAGGAGGTACACAGACCCGTTGAGATAATACAGCATCCACTCCAACCTCAGGGGAATCCACCTTCACTACAAACGGCTTACTAGGATCAGGATGCTTCAGAATGGGGGCAGTGGTAAATGACGCTTTCAGTTGGTCAAAAGCCTTCTGTGCTACTGGAGACCAAGTTAACTTCTTGGTGTTTCCCTTAAGGAGCGGTCAAACTACTATAGTTGCAGAATCTTCGACAGAAGTTTGCAAACCCCAGAAACTTTTGTAACTCTCTAACAGACCCAGGTCCTGGCCAATTTACCACTGCTTCAATTTTTGTCCATGAGAACTCCTACCTGACTGATGACATACCCAAGGAAGGAAATTGTGGATTGATGAAATTCACATTTCTCACCCTTATTTTCTAGCAAACGGATCAAAACTGAGTGAACATATAATAATCACACTCTCATAATAAGGAGAACAAATCAACATATCATCAATATAGGCTATAACAAAGTGACTTAGCATGTCCCTTAGTACCTCATTGTTACACGCCCGGAAAACAGACGGAGCATTGCACAACCCAAAAGGCATAATTAAATATTCATAGTGCCATCTAGTGGTCATACATGCTGTTTTCCTCTCCTCCCCCTTATTCATTCTGACCAGATTATAAGCACTCCTCAAAAAAAAAAAAGAGTGAAGCACCCCGAAGCTGTTCTATTGCTACTGGAACCAATGGTAAAGAATAAGCGTATGGTTTGGTTAGCTCATTGAGTCCTTGATAGTTTATACAGGGTCGAAGGCCTTCCTTTTCACAAAGAAAAATCAGCAGTGGCCAGTGATTTGGATGGGTGTATAAAACCCTGGTCTAGGGCCTCTCTTAAGTACTGCTCCAAGGCCTGTTCCTCAACTTCCTCAATGTTCACACACATTCATAGTCCTGTGAAGTGGCAATTTCGTGGCATTTGTTTTGCTAAAAACTGCAGTTGCATTCCTATACTCTGCGGGAATAATCACAGAAGCACTATTGTGACTCAACAGTAGTAGATGCTAAAGGCATCACATTGCATAGGTTCAATGGAATCCACATCCTGATAAGCTAATTTGGTACGTGCGCTGGACAGTTGGGGTAGAGGAGTGAGTTTACGAGTTGTGGCTGATGAAGGCATTTAGCGAGGCCCTCTCCTATATCTCCATTATGGAGTAATCTCCATCATGGTATTAGCTATTTCTGTGGTTAGCTGCTTACCCTGTGGTTGGGTGTGAGTTCTGATTAAGTCCGAAACGGAGTCAAAAAGCTGGTGGTGCTTCCCCAGCATTTGTTCATGGATGCTAACAGTAATGAGAAGTTCCTTTACATCCACCGTCTGCATATAATGGCAAAAGGCGTCTTTAATATTGTAAAAAGGTAATCCACCAAAACAGTAGTCCAACAAGATCCAAGTCACAACTAATGAAGTAGAAGAGTGCATGGAACAAGCAGGGACATGTTTAAAAAACAAAGCGGAGATCAAAACCACAAGGTGGCAGTATCCAAACATCATACCGAAAGGGCTAGACCAGAAGTGAAAAAATGGTCGAGAACACAGAATGGCAACAGGTAAGTAAACATTCAGTATGCAGCAATAAACGATAGCAATACTTCACAATAAGCTAGTTACACATGCAGACTTAATAAAAAAAAAAAAAAAATAGACACAGGTGAAACCGGTTAGTATTCAGGTAATGTGGACCGTGGAAACAGTCCCTGATTGGTTGCTTGAGAGCCCGTGTTTGTCATGGAGGAACGAGGGATACTCTGGCATATGGAGTTCTGCACAATGTTGGAGTGTGGAGGCAGACCCGGGAGCATGACAGTGAGTGAAATTTGAAAGTCCATACAAGTAAACAGACATGTACAAAGTACTAGACCCAAACTTGAGTTCAAATACAAGTGCTTTATTAAGTAACTTGAATAACAGTAGAAGTGTTCTTTAAGCACTATACTTAAGTGGAAATACTAAAGTAAAACATGTTTTGTACTTAAGTATTGTAAGTAGTTTACATTAAAATGTATTACTTAAGTACTAAAAGTAAAAGTATTGTTTTATGTAGTTATTACAGAAAGAAGTCAGGAAGAGTATTGGGAGAATGTCTTATGGTCAGATGAAACCAAAGTAGAACTGGAGGAGAGTTGCATCCAAAGAACACCATACCGACTGTGAAGCATGGGGATGCCAACATCATGCTTTGGGGCTGTTTCTCTGCAAAAGGACTAGGACGATTGGTCCGTGTACATGAAAGAATGAATAGGGCCATGTATTGTGAGATTTTGAGTTCAAACCTCCTTCCATCAGCAAGGGCATGGAAGATCAAACATGGCTGGGTCTTCCAGCATGACAATGATCCCAAGCACACTGCTAGGGCACAAAGGAGTGGCTTCGTAAGAAGCATTTAAAGGTCCTGGAGTGGCCTAGCCAGTCTCCAGATCTCAACCCCATAGAAAACCTTTGGAGGGAGTTGAAATATATATATATATTCACTAAACATCACCTGGAGTTCAGTAAAATCCATCATTACCAGATGGGAGGAATATGGCACATGTGTAAATCTACTTAGAGCAGGTAGGAGACTAGTGAATGAGGGCCCAAGACCCCTGCGACTACTCTGAAGGAGTGTATCTCCCATCCCATCAGAAGTCATGGGTGTTTAGGTGGCCTCCCACACTAGTCTCCTTTAAGAAAGGCTTCTTTTTTAGATGACATTAAAAAAAATATATATATATAAACTGTGGGTACAGTACAAATGGGAAATTCTAAATAAAAAAAAAACATGGTTACACAGGTAACTTATGTCTGATCTTCATACTGATAAGATAAAATTAACATGGTTTATAAATTTAGGTGTTGTGTTAATGTAGATCTAACACTCACAAAGCTCTTCTGCAGACAGTCACAGCTGGGATCAGTCTCCTATAACCCTCCTCTGATGTGTTGTATTTCTTCAGGTCCAGCTCCTCCAGCACCTCCTCTGAGGTCAGAAGCATGCAGGCTAATGCTGAACACTGTCCAGGAGAAAGCTTTATGTCTGATCGTTTCTCTGATTTTAGATACTCCTGAATTTCTATGGAGAGAGACTGGTCTTTCATTTCAGACAGACAGAGGAACAGATTAATGGATCTCTCAGTAGGAAGAGAACTGTGATCTCCTTTGATTAAGCTCTTGATGTACTCTAAGATTGTCTTTGAGTGTATGTGTGTGTGTACCAGTAGACCCTGTAAGAGTCTCTGATTGGACTTCAGTGAGATGCCCAGCAGGAAACGGAGGAAAAGATCCAGGTGTCCAGTCTGACTCTTTACAGCTTTGTCCACAGCTCCCTTTAGCTGATCATTCAGTGGATTATTCTTAGGCAGAGATCTGTAGTGATTTCTCCTGGTGCTACCTCTGTCCTCATCACTGTCAGAGCCACCACTGTCACTACTGTCCTCAGAGTCTTCACTGCCACTACTGTCATAATAAGCATGATGTTTGTTAAGAAGACCCAGTGGAAGATTGGCAGACCACAGTATGTCCTCCATGTTTTTCCTCCTGTAGCAGTGAAACACATAAACAGCAGCCAGGAACTCCTGAAAGCTCAGATGAACAAAGCAGTAGACCTTCCTTTGGTAAAGCACACATTCCTCCCTAAAGATCTCAGTGAAAATCCCAGAATACACTGAGGCCTCAGTGACGTCTATACCGATCTCTCTCAGGTCCTCTTCATAGAACATCACATTGCCCTTCATCAGCTGTTTAAAAGCCAGTTCAGCCAGTTTCAGAAGCTCAGTTCTGTTGGATTCCAGCAGTTTCTTTGGGTCTCTCTCATGGTTCTCCTCATACTTCTGGTTCTTCATGTTGGTCTGAGTGATCAGGAAGTGGGAGTACATTTCAGTCAGAGTTTTAGGGATTTCTGTGTGAGGCTGTTTGATGAGTCTCTGAAGCACAGTGGCTGAGATCCAGCAGAAGACGGGAATGTGGCACATGATGTGGAGGCTCCTCGCTGTCTTAATGTGGGAAATGATTTTCTGGGCTTGGTCTTGGTCACTGATCCTCTTCCTGAAGTACTCCTCCTTCTGTGAGTCGTTAAATCCTTGGATTTCCGTCACACGGTTGATGTTTTTAGGAGGGATCTGATTGGCTGCTGCAGGTCGGCAGATTATCCAGATTAGAGCAGATGGAAGCAACTCTCCTTTGATGAGGTTGGTCATCAACACACCCACTGATGAGGTCATGGTGATGTCAGATACTTTCTCACACTCCTCAAAGTTCAGTGGAATTCTGCTTTCATCCAGACCATCAAATATGAACACAGCTTTAAGCTCCTCATAGATCTTTGGATCCAGGTCTTTAAGCTCAGGATGGAAGTCACACAGAAGTCCATGAAGACTGTACTGATGGTCTTTAATCAAGTTCAGCTCCCGGAACAGAAGAACAAACATGAAATCTACATCCTGATTGGCTTTTCCCTCGGCCCAGTCCAGAATGAACTTCTGCACAGAGACAGTTTTTCCAATTCCAGCAATGCCTTTAGTCAGCACACTTCTGAGAGCTGGCATTTTTGTTTTTTCATCTTCTCGTTCTTTGTATGAATTTCTCCTAAGAGCTGGGGCTTTTAGTCCTTTATCCTTTTGTTCCTTGAGATCTTTATGATCTTGTAGAGGTTTAAAGATGTCTGAGCAGTTGATTGGAGTATCTTCTCTGTGTCTCATGGGAGTTTTCTCCATCTGTAGAACCTCATGTTCTTCATTCACTCCTTCGCTCTCTCCTTCTATGATGTAGAGCTGTGTGTAAATCCTGTTCAGGAGGGTTTTATTCTCTTCTGTTTTGATCCCTCAAATAAACTCTCATACTTCTTCTTCATGCTGCTTTTGTGTCTGTTTAGGACATCGTTCACTGGTTGCTGAGAATCCTGCTGCAGGGGTTCAGGTCCCTCCATCACTGTGTGTGTGTGCAGTGCAGCTTCTTTGGAACTTTGTCTGATTGGTTGGTAAACACACCGCAACACAAACATCAGAAACACAAATGTCAAACTACTAAACTATTTATCATAAAATCTTTTGTCATTTTTCCATTGCATTTATTCTGCCTGTCATCCTTTCTACACTCATTGGCCATTTTATCAGAAACACAAAGAAGCACCACAAAACTGTATATGTGTATACAGTTACAGACTGCAACACTCTTTTATGGTAAGGGACCAGAACAACGGTACTTGTGAATGAATACAACTGATTTGTTTATGTGCGACAGATCAGGTACATTAACATCAGCGTTATTTCAGTTTATTACTGCACTAGAAGTGTGGTTTACTCACTGAAATGGAATTTTCACCGAAATGCTAATAGCTAAGTGCTAAGTAGTGCAAACTAAACTCATGTAAACCCTGTTTAAAATTGTGCTTTGATAGTAAAGATAAGCTGCACAATAAGTGATTACCAGTGTGTGTGTGTCTGTGTATTCTTTTGCTTCGTTGCTCATCAGTGTTTCAGTGAAAGATAATGACTCACTGATAATGAATGTAATGAATGTAAGAAGATGAATGTAAGAAGATGTCTCATCGACTGGTCACTCTTCACAGAAACACAGCTGGGTTCTGAAGGTCCTGCACGCTTTTCCCTGAGAGCAGTTGATCTACAATGAGAGTAAAGTGTTCAGTAAATTCTTTCTTTAGTCTGAGTGTAAGAGACAATATTAACTCTTCTAAGTGCTGATGGAAACTTACTCACCTTGGGTCAGAGGTTTCTTCTCCACTGCTGGACTGATGAAGCTCCATCGTAGAGGGTTTAAAGGTAAAGGTAAAGGTGCACGTATTTGTCACTGTACAGTGTACACCGCACAGCGAAATGTGTCCTCCGCATTTAACCCATCTGTGGTAGTGAACACACACACACACACACTAGTGAACTAAGGCCAGTGAGTACACACACACACCCAGAGCGGTGGGCAGCCAACTCCAGCGCCCGGGGAGCAGAGATGGTAAAGGGCCTTGCTTAAGGGCCTAACAGTGGCATCTTGCCAAGCCCGGGAATCGGGCTACAGTGACTGAAATGAAAGAGTTTTGAGCAAATTTCAGTGATTTATTCATTTGGGAAACATTTGATTTTCTTTATTATAAACAGCACTAATTAGTATAACATTACCTTTAAATATGGATAAGCAATTGATTTTTTTTATTCTGTACTCTCCCCATAAAAACATGTACAGTGTGTGTAATAATGTGACTCTACCCCATCCACATGGAGACATGGAAGAGTGGAGGAGAACTCAAATCCCTGTAATAAACAAACAGTCACATAAAGTAGACATTACTTACTGATACATCAATTACTTATGATTTTTCATGATGCCACATAAAAATAACTCCTTTACTCCTACAATAATTACCAGTGACTACCACATGTTCTAGACTGGAGACTTAATTACCAGGTTATGTAGCTAAATTAGAGAACTAACTTTCCCGTCTCTGCAGCTGAACCAATCTAACCTGTGGATCAGTTTGTTCACATTTAACAGTCTAACGGTCACTACAGAACACAGTAGATTCAAATGTAGATGATGGGTAATTAACGAAGTACCACTACAGAAATGTACTTGAGTATTAAATAAGGAACTGTACAGTTTCGGCACATCAGTAAAACCACATTACAGACAGAAACAGCATAGAAACCATTATTACTAATACAAACTGACTGAGTGATGTCATGCAATGAGAGGTGAACATGTGATTCACTCTATTTTGGATATTATGGCCTGTTGTTTCAGCTCCTGCCTGAAGATTCAGGATCAAACACTGAACCATAACAACTCTTCATCCACATCAGAAACATCAGACTGGAGAACAGGCAGTCAGATCTGATCTGCTTTTACTTTACATATGGAACTGATCCACCTTTATACTGAAATACACACACACACACACACACACACACACACACACACACTCACTTTCTGTTCAGATAAGAAACAGTATCGAGCTTCTGTCCTCAGTGAGTGAGTAAATCTGCTTGATACTGAAGGTTAGAGTCACTGATAGAGAGAAACACAATGCTAGAGATTGAGAGCACTGCTACCTTTTCTGAGGATCGTCTAGAAGTTCATTAGTCAGAAGTTTTTATTCACCTTCAGTTAAAACGAAACTACTCTCTGCTCTGGGGGAAGGTTTTACTTTGTACAGTCAACATTTAACACATGGATGACTGAACCAGAATACTACTACAAATAGTAAAATAACAAATCAGATAATCTTTTTGTTAACTAAATTACATGTTTAAATCTGATTCTTGTTCTGTCCATGTTCATGCCTACATATTTAGTGTGCCGTGAGGTGCTAGTGAGACATGTCAGCATGTATTGTCACTATTTATGGTTAGTCACTGTTGTTATTTATTGACCTGCAAGGGTGTGCAGGTGTTAACTCATATATGCAGTCTTTAGGCTTGGCTCCACAAGCTGGGGAAGCCCAGATCTTCTGGTTTTCCAGGCATGATTCTTTCTGTCTTTGGCTGTGCAGATTTCAGACTAAAGGCATTGCTGGAATTGAAAAAAAAACTGCCTCTGTGCAGATGTTTTATTTTTTTGTAAAATGTTCTTAGAAAGTGCATAATTTTTTCAACTCAATTTTTGTGTACAAAAACAATTTCAAAACAGAAAAGTTTTTTTTTTTTACTTTCTCTCATCTGCTTCTCAATTGCAAGAGGCAACATGTTCCGGACAAAAACAAAATAGTAATTTTGGTTCTTTATATATTCTCTATTGAACACTGGAGATCAGATTGGGAAGAGTTTAGTGAATTACATTATTCTGCTTTACTGTGGATTAGGCCATAATCATATTCCCATCATCCACTGTACTCCACCTGCTCTCTATTTGGTTTGTTTTTTATTAGTCATCTTCTTTGAGAGAGGACAGAATTGGCCATTCTGTCAAATCTCTGGACATACTATTTGAACTGTGGTCTGGTAACAATGTCTCCCACTAAAGATAATTCAGTCACTCCCAACTGATAGGTTTGCTTTTCTTGTTGCTTCGAGGACTTTTCTCAACCTCTCCTTAAGCTTGTTTTTTGGAGGACCCAATAACCCCAGGTCAAATATAGTAGTTCTGGCACAAGTGATTCCTGTAATGCATGGTGTGTTTCTTTCTAGTGAGTGACTAGGCTTAATTATTACCCAATTGTTGGACAAAGTAGTTTCAGACTCCAGGACTGATTTATGAGTTCAAAATGACTGTCTTTACAGTCTCCTTTCCTCTTGATTCCTCTGTATGACATGACTATATCAGTACCCCACTCCCCTCTCCCAATTCTCCCAAGCTTCCCAGTAACAGCGTTCAGTCAGACTCTTCACACTCAGAGGCTGCGGCCACCAATCAAATCTGTCTGGATGTTTTTGGATACATCTGCTTCTCCTGGACCCACTCCACCTGTCTGTTCCCTGCAGACAGAGAGGAGTGTGTGTGCTGGGTTTGGGTCACATTTGGTAGGTACTAACCATTGCACACTGGGAACAACCCACAAAAGCTGCTGTTGGAGATGCTCTGACCCACCAAATTAAGATCCTCACGAAGAAGAAAGCATAACACACAAAGCAGTGGCCGCAAGGAAACCTCCTCTCTGTAGGCTGCTTCATCATTACTGGAGATCAGGCCCTTTTTTCTAGCTCCTAATGTTTACTCTTACATCAGGGGCCCTTGTTGGTTATTTGAGCATTTTAGCCATTTGCTGAAATCCTATGTGGCTAATTACATGTTGTAAGTTATTAAGCAGGTTCTAAATTATTCAGCACACCTTGTGCTATGAGTACATAATGAGCTGTTTTACGCCTGACTTGGAAAATGTCTCTAAGGATTGCTTAACAAAGTGAGACTCGTTACACCATCATCTGCAATCTTTGGTAATTTGACAACAACAAATACTCATTTAATGACCTGCTCTGATTAGACCCCAAGGAGAATAATCCAACAGCTCTTGTCAACTTATCACAAACCACAATGATCTGGTAAACACAATGAGTAACACTATTATTTTGAGCAGTCGTTTATAGATGATAAAAAATCTAACTTTAAACCTGGCCCTTATCCTAAATTTAACCTCAACCCAAAATCTAACCATCATCCTGGCCCCTTAATCAGAATCTAATCCATTGAAGCTCTACACTGTATATAAACATGTTTTTTCCATATACTAAGGAGGACACCACTTCTCCAGAAAAGGCACACAAAAGCCCGCTTGACCTTTGCAAATGCTCATCTGGACAAAGAAGAAGACTTCTGGTGTTCTGTTTTATGGTCAGATGAAACAAAAATTGAATTGTTTGGCCACAATGATGTGTGCACCATTTGGCGTAAAAAAGGAGAAGCCTTCAACCCTAAGAACACCATCCCCACTGTCAAACATGGTGGTGGGAACCTAATGTTTTGGGGGTGTTTTTCAGCCAATGGACCAGGGAACTTGATCGCAGTAAATGGCACCATGAAAAAAGAGCAATACATCAAGATTCTCAACAACAACATCAGGCAGTCTGCAGAGAAACTTGGCCTTGGGAACCGGTGGACATTTCAGCACGACAACGACCCAAAACACACAGCCAAAGTGGTGAAGAAATGGTTAGCAGACAAAAACATTAATGTTTTGCAGTGGCCCAGCCAGAGTCCTGACTTGAATCCAATTGAGAATCTGTGGAGGGAGCTAAAGATCAGGGTGATGGCAAGGAGACCCTCGAACCTCAAAGAGTTGGAGCTCATCACTAAAGATGAATGGGCAAAAATACCAGTGGAGACATGCAAAAAGCTGGTCAGCAATTACAGGAAGCGTTTGATTGCTGTAATAGCCAATAAAGGCTTTTCTATTAATTATTGAGAAGGGTATGAATAATTTTGGACATGCCACTTTTTGTTCAAATGTGTATAAAAGCTGAGAAATATTTTTTCCCACAATGATGCCTCTTGTACATCATCGTGTTATCTCCTGGGAGATGCCTGTGTCATTTCCAGGCAAAAATATAATTTCTGGTTAAATAAAAGTAAATTTAAGTCAAACTTTGACAGGGGTATGAATACTTTCGGGCATGACTGTATATATATGGTAAAATAATGTGAGCCCTGTTTGCCAAATTGCACAGTAAAATATACAACATCAATGTTTTGGCAACCATACATTTTCTATTCTTTTCTATATAAAAGTGGAATTTTATTGTACTAAAAATACAGTGACTCAGTCACAGTGAGATTTTTCAGTTGAGGTTGAAGTTTCATTCCATATTTTACTATACAGTGTAAAAAGTCACAAGTATAAACTGGAACAAGGGGGGGGGGTGAAGCAGTCTTCAGTGCTTGTGCAGAGTGGCTTTATTAGGGCTTGTCATAGGCATAAGCTTTTAGGCAGGGGTCAACAGGCAGGAACAGAGAAGGCGCATACTTTGTACTGTATACTAATCTTAATAGTGAGGGATTGTCAGGTTAATACATAAAATATGAATGTGCTTACCCTATTTGTAGGAAGGGTTGCTATGCCAACATGCATCATCCACCATTATTTCCTAGATGTGAGTACCTCCTCCCTTTCCATTGTGCATGCATTATGGGATAATAATGTCCATCGTAACCACATTCAAAAACTGACAGATTCAGAGTATGCATTGTGGACATTTGATTATACTCAATTTTATCTATATTACATACTACATACTTAAAAACAAGTTACTATTTGTAATTCATTCACAATTAGGACACATCCAGAGTCTTATAAAGTGTTCAAGTTAGTCTAGACATGAGTCTCTCCTTAAAAAAGGTTGAGTACATAAATATCTTATGAGAAAACAGATGATAGAGGTACCATCAAGTAAGATGGTTGAATGCTTTCCGTTACCTTTATGCCAGTAACAGGTCTCCAGTTTTCAAAAACTAATACATTCACATGGCATTATCCAAAAAATGTCAACAAAGCCTTTCAGCATATATGAAACTAGTCTATATGTTTGTCTTGGTTACAGTTTTTTCCATGGTGTATTTGTAATGGTGGAATATTGATCTCACCTCATCTTAGTGAGAGTGTGATGCCAAAGTTTCCATAGATGTTAGTCTAGATGTCTTTTGGAACTTCCTTGGATGAGGTGTCCCTTTGCTCATGAAGGCTGTTTGGTATCTGTAGATAATAGTCCTTACTGTGGTTTGCAAAAAGCCCCAGAACCTTAGAAATGGCATTGCTGGACAGGTTCTAAATAACAGTGGTTAAGCCTAGGAAAGTGTTGTGAACGTGTTGTGAAAAAGTAAGTGAACTCTTGAAAATAATAGCTGCCCCCCCCCCACACACACACACACACCTCAGCAGCAATAACCTCAACAAGGCACTTCATGTAGCTGAGGATCAGACCTGCACATTGTTCAGGATGAATTTTAGCTTATTCTTCCTGGCAGAACTGCTTTAGCTCTGTCATGTTCCTTGGACTCCTCATGTGTATGAATCTCTTTAAGTAAATCCTTAGCATTTTTGTAGGGTTGAGATCTGGGCTCTGGCTTGGCCACTCCAAAAGGTTTTTCATAAGCCATTCTGTGCACTTGCTTTAGCTTTTTGGGTCATTGTCCTGTTGCATCACCCAACTTCTGCAGAGTTTCTGCTGATGTACAGACACCCTCACATTATCCTGTAGAATTTTTTGATACACTTGGGAATTCATATACCCTTCAATGATTGTAAGCTGGCCAGGCCCTGATGCAGCAAAGCAGGCCATAATCATGATGTTCACTCCACCATACGTTACAGTTGGGATGATATTTTCATGGTGATGTGCAGTATCTTTTTTTATGCCAGATATAGCGCTGCATGTTCTTTCCAAATAGTTCAATCTTAGTTCCATCTGTCCTCAAAACATTTTGCCAGTACTGGTGTGGAGTGTCAATGTGCTCTTTTGCAAACTTCAGACATGCAGCAATGTTCTTTTTAGTAAGCAGCAGCTTCCTTTGTGATATCCTGCCATAGACACCCTGCTTGTTCAAGGTTGTATGGACTGTAAACTCATGAAAGAAATGTTAGGCTGTACCCATGACTGCTTCAAATCTTTGTCTGTCACTTGTTACTTTACCACATTGTGGAGTTTCTATTGTGCTCATGGGGTCATTTTGACTGGGTGCCCACTTTTTGGCAGAGTAGTCCCAAATTGTCTCCATTTGTAGATTGTTTGGCTCACTGTAGACTGGTGAATTTCTAAAGTGTTTGAAATCCCTTTACAACCCTTTCCAGCTGTACGTAAATCAACAATCTTTGATCGTAAATCCACTGAAAGCCCTTTTTGGCAAGGCATGGCTCATTTACGCATATCCTTCTTGTGCGGAGCAAATGAGTGGTTTTTATCAGTCACAATAGCTCTAGCCCACACCCCCAAACTCATTTTCTCAAGAAGACTCCAGGTATGCTAACACCTGACTCCAATTAGCTTTTGGAAATTGTTAACTCAACTCTAAATTCACATACCTTATTCACTAACAGTGCAGGGTTTTTAGGGTTGTTCTCAATGAAGACATGAATGATTAGATTTTTTTTGGAGTAATTATATATTAAATCTTTATATTACATTATATTCGTCAATATGCTTGATTAGGATGAGGATCAGATCACATTTCTTTGACAAATTAATGCTAAAACATTTAAATTCTAATGGCTTCACATACTTTTTCTTGCCACTGTAGTTGGTCCTGGACAACATTTTATTAATTAAACAAAAATCTGTAAAATTAGTTTGAGGATCTAAAAACATGATGTGACAAACATACAAAAAAATAGTAAATTCACTGCACTATATAAACAGTCATTAATAAGTTCACAATCTCATGTTAATCTGTGCACATGTGTTTGTTGAAATGGCATATAACCAGACATGTATCAAGTACTAGAGACACAGACATCATAGAAGTAGAAGTGTTCTTTAAGCTCCATACTTAAGTATAAGTATTAAAGTATTCAACATTTTTGTACTTAAGTATTGAGAAAGTAAAACTACAAGAATTGTGTTAGTTATTACAGAAAGCAGTCTAAAGTCAAGGACAGGAATGTAGAAGACAGAGTTCATGTTCATGAAGTCTTCAGTTAACTCTCTAAACAAACTCACCCAAAAGAAAGGCTAAACAGAATTGACAGCAACCTGCCACATACAAGTGTTTCATCTGTAAAATCCAGTGAGGAGAGCATCTTAAAACACTGAGTTTTACTCTCTGTAAACTAAACTACAGCTAAAAAGTTAGAAATGATTAGTGCCACGATCACTGGAAGTTTGTGAAGATGGTGTTTCTTCTAGTGGTTCTTCTTCCATCTGGAGATAATGCAAGCTCGATTGCTTGTTCTGCTCAATGTTAAAGCAGCTTCATCAAACACAGTGACAGCGCCATCTAGCGCTCTGGCGGTGATAATGTGGGTTTGAAATGATTCGTACCATTATTCGTACCATAATTGTAATGATGCAGCACATAAAATATGTAACAAAGTAAAAATATTAAACTCATCCAAAATATGTAGTGAAGTAAAAGTGGAAGTAAGAGAAAAAAAGAATACTCAAGTTTATACAGAAACAGTATTTTAGTACTGAAGTACAGTAGTGAAGTAGTTTCACTTCCTTACTATACATCTCTGCATACAACATGCCATGATATGTCAGTAATCACTCCGTTCATAACACTGGACCTGAAGCACTGCTTTACTTAGGGGTGTTTTTTGAAGCCTTCTAAATCTTAGGAGAATATTTAACACAAGCTCAACTGTTGGGTTCCCCCTACGGCTTTGGCACAAATGCACTTAGCCCTTCATGTTCATGATGTCATCAACTTAATATTAAAATCAGTCTGATTAACCTGATATATGTGTTGCACAGAGGTTTTCTTTCTCTAGGCTAACTCCATTATTACTGCAGGTAATGCATTAATGAAAATAATTTTCCATGCTTTATGATTACTGGTGAATAGCATAATGCTTTGAAATGTATTTTATTTTTAGTCATGACTGCCTAGTCCTGAATGGTTTAGAACAATTTGGCTTTTTAAATGTAGTTTTTACCTTTAATATTTAATTTTTCTTTTAGATATGTGCACAGCAGGGTGCAACAGCAGTCAGAATGCAAACAGCAGCACTCTTCAGTTGCAACCAGTTGGCTACAACCCACAGAGGGTGAATTTAACACTGATTCTTACACAGTTGTTTGTGTGGCCTTTTGTCTACATCAACATCCTCATGCTTTTCACTTTCTACAGGAAACAGGCTTTCAGAACTGAGACCCGTTACCTATTGTTCGCTCACACCTTACTGACTGATGTGATTTTTCTTTTACTGTGTAATTTTGTAGTGATTCTCTCATACAGCTCTGTACTGATGCCTGTGGCACTCTGTATTCCATTGTGTATACTCATGGAAGCTGTTACGTCGTGCACACCGCTAACTATCACTGCAATGTGTGTGGAGCGCTATGTGGCCATCTGCATGCCACTGAGACATAATGCTATCTCCACCCCCAGCAGAACCCTCAATGCTATCCTTATCATTTGGATAATAAGCTACACAAAGCCAATTGTGGATGTTTTTATCCTTGTTGCAACTGTACCGGAACAATATTTTTTACAGCCGACCCTTTGCTATTATGAAATCATAACACCAGAGCACTGGCAACTCATAATGAGGGGTGTTGTTTTTTTTTTTTACTTTGTAATAGTTTTTTTCACTGAGATCTTTTGCTATTTGCTGATTGTGCTTGCTGCAAAGAGGGCCTCTGTTGACAAGAAGTCAGCAAGGAAAGGCCTGCGTACTGTTTCACTGCATATGATCCAGCTTATCCTGTGCACTTCTGAGATTGTTTGTCCCTATATTGAAGCATTAATTATAGAAGTAGATATTGAGTTATATTTGTCAGTCCGGTTTTTCAACTTTATTACATTCAATGTCATCGCAAGGGCAGTTACTCCACTTGTCTATGGTCTAAGAGATGAGAAATTTCATGCTGCCTTGCTATGCTACATTAAATGTAGACCAAATCACATCTCATCTGAAAACCCAGAATCAAACCTGTGACAAAACAATTGTAACAAAAAATGACAATATGAAATGTGCTTACTACTTACACTTGCCATCTGGTTTTTGAACACAAATGTAAGTTATAAATGAGAAAGTTGAGAAATGATGGATCACTAGTTACAATGTTAGTACATCTCACACCATTGTGTGGAAAAAGTTAATTTGTTTTCAAAATATAATATACATTTTTATAGAACTTTTTCACAATATTTTATATGTTTTGAGAGCACTGGTAAAATTTAGCCTACCTTCCTATGATCAAACATATGTACCAAAATTAACTACCCATGTCTTTGTTATTTTTGTTTTTTTGTTTTTTTGTTTGATTATGCATCATATTTGATTTTATATGTGTGAAGTAACATTTAATTTACAGAACAATGTGGTATGTACAATGGTGATAGCAAATTATTTTTATTTCCTTTTCCTCAAATATGTTACATTTAGCAGATGCAAATGTGTTTTTTTTTATTTCTGTAGATAAGTTATGTAGATAAGATTACTTATTTTCAAACAGGGGCGTCCAAACCTTTGCATAACTGTGTGCTAATTATATTATCTCAAATTAAGAAAAGTAAAGAGCTTTAGTATATTTCCTTTATTATATTTTTGGAACATAAGGAGACATATCCAGCATGGTTATGGCAGCTTTAATAATGACTACAGAAAAAAGTTTTATGTTAAAAGTTGTTTGTCTGAACCCTGTGGAACAGTCTTTTTGGTGTTTTAACTCCTGTAGCAACTCTTAATTCTGCATAGGCTCTTTTTAAATATTTGTAGTAGATCTTAGTTTTAGTTCTTATAGCAAACAGTGACAGTATCGTAGAATAAAAATGAAACATCAAGAGGTTCAAGGCTCTCATCTAAATTAGTATGCTACTTTTAAGTATGTTAATGAACGAAAAGTTTCTTAGAGTTGGGTCTTCATCTAAGTGCTCATAAAGACATACAGTGTCTTTTGTTACATTACCATCTGTATTTAAATGCTTGATCTAAATTATATGTAATGCATCTGCACTCTCTCTCTCTATATATATATTAGGGATATATATATCCCTAAAAAGTTCTGGTGCAACAAATTACCTTCACATGCTTATATAAATCCACCTGTGTGCAATTTAAGTGTCACACAATCTGTCAGTATATTCACACTTTTTCTAAAAGGCTCCAAGATGTCCAAACAAGTCAGGGACAAAGTTGTAGAGAAGTACAAATCAGGGTTGGGTTCTAAAAAATATCCAAATATCTGATGATCCCCCAGAGCACCATTAAATCCATCATCATGAAATGGAAAGAACATGCTACCACAACAAACCTGTCAAGAGAGACACCAAAACTCTCAGACCAGGCAAGGAGGGCATTAATCAGAGAGGCAGCACAGAGACCAGGTACAAGGTAACTTTGAAGGAGCTGCCGAGTTCCCAAGCAGAGACTGAAGTATCTGTCCATACAACCACAATAAGCCGTTCCCCTTCATAGAGCTGGGCTTTATAAACAGTGGCCAGAAAAAAGCCTTTACTTGCAGCCAAAAAATATTCTTTTTTGCCTAAAGGCATGTGGGAGACTCCCTGAATGTATGGAGGAAAGTGCTTTGGTCAGATAAAACCATTTAAAACCAGATAAAAAAGTTGTACTTTTCGACCACCAAGAAAAACGCTATGTCAGGCGCAAAACCAACACATCTCATCATCCCACGCCATTCCCACAATGAAACATGGTGGTGGCAGCATCATGTTGTAGGGATGTTTTTCAGCAGCAGGGATTGGGAAACTGGTCAGAGTTGAGGGGAAGATGGATGGTGTTAAGTACAGGAATATTCTTTTTCAGTCTGTCAGTGATTTGAGACTGGGATGAAGGTTCACTTTACAACAGGACAATAACCCAAAGCATACACCTAAAGCAACACTCGAGTGGTTTAAGGGGAAATGTTTAAATGTATTGGAATAGCCTAGTCAAAGACCTTAATCCAATTGAGAATCTGTGGTCAGTCTTGAAGATTGCTGTTTACTAACTTAAAGGAGCTGAGGCAGTTTTGTCTTGAAGAATGGGCAAAAATCCCAGGGGCAAGGTGTGGAAAGCTCATAGAGACTTATCCAAAGCAACTTGCAGCTGTAATTGCTGCAAAATGTGGTGTCTACAAAGTACTGATTACTGAAGTACTGATTTGGGGGGGTGAATAGTTATACACAGTAAACTTTTTTGTTATTTTGTCCTATTTGTTGTTTGTGTCACAAAAAAAAACAAATGTTCAAAGTTGTAGGCATTTTCTGTGAATGAAATGATATACCACTATGTCACCATAATCAACATTCCACATTAAACCCAGATAACACTTGTAGGTGGTAGGTTTGCATAATAAATAAAAATGCCATCTTGTTCCAGTCACCACCACTGCAAAAAACAAACAAAAAAGTGACAAGGAATCATTTCAGAAACCACTCTGAAAGAATTATTTCACATATCTGTAACAAAGGTCATAGAACTCTATAGCTCATACTCCTTTACCCTCGTGTTACCTTGCCGCATGAGGTGGGCATATATTCCTGCACTCTTAGATGTCTAGCCCCACCCCTTTACACATGGAAACAACTATATTGCTCTTACAAAGACATGCTGACTCATAAGGGTAAGTTAACCCAGTTTACTTAAGGGTAAGTTTACTCATTTATGATACTGTCCTTCAGGTTTCCAGTTACTTCACCCCTCACTTGTTCAACACCTTATTTAAGAGTGCTAAACAATATGTAAGTATTTCAGGCAAATAGGACAGATAGATTTAACTATGCATAGTCTAAATGATTGGTAATTGTATTGTCCTCATCACAATCTCAACAACTGAATTATGTAAAAACAATGAAATTCACCAATACATAAGACCACACAACTTCTCCTCACACATTCTCCTTAGCTAAGAATTAACAAATAAAACATATACACCGCTCAAAAAAAATAAAGGGAACCCTCAATCCTAGATCTGAATGAATGAAATATTCTCATTGAATACTGTTCTGTCCAAAGTTTAATGTGCTGACAAAATCACACAAAAATCATCAATGGAAATCAAATTTATTAACCAATGGATGCCTGGATTTGGAGTCACACACAAAATTAAAGTGGAAAACCACACTACAGGCTGATCCAACTTAAAACAAGTCAAAATGAGGCTCAGTATTGTGTGTGGTCTCCATGTGCCTGTATGATCTCCCTACAACGCCTGGGCATGCTCCTGATGAGGATCTCCTCCCAGACCTGGACTAAAGCATCCACCAACTCCAGGACAGTCTGTGGTGCAACGTGACGTTGGTGGATGGAGTGAGACATGATGTCCCAGATGAGCTCAATCTGATTCAGGTTTGGGGAACGGGTGGGCCAGTCCATAGCTTCAATGCCTTCATCTTGCAGGAACAGCTGACACACTCCAGCCACATGAGGTCTAGCAATGTCCTGCATTAGGAGGAACCCAGGGCCAACTGCACCAGCATATGGTCTCACAAGGGGTCTGAGGATCTCATCTCGGTACCTAATGACAATCAGACTACCTCTGGCGAGTGCTGTGCGGCTCTCCAAAGAAATGCCACCCCACACCATTACTGACCCATTGCCAAACCGGTCATGCTGAAGGATGTTGCAGGCAGCAGATTGCTCTCCATGGCATCTCCAGACTCCATCTGTCACATGTGCTCAGTGTGAACCTGCTTTGATCTGTGAAGAGCACAGGGTGCCAGTGGCGAATTTGCCAATCCTGGTGTTCTCTGGCAAATCCTGCACAGTGTTGGGCTGTGAGCACAACCCCCATCTGTGGACGTTGGGCCCTCACACCATCCTCATGGAGTCGGTTTCTAACTGTTTGTGCAGACATATACACATTTGTGGCCTGCTGAAGGTCATTTTGCAGGGCTCTGGCAGTGCTCCTCCTGTTCCTCCTTGCACAAAGGCGGAGGTAGCGGTCCTGCTGCTGGGTTGTTGCCCTCCTATATATAGGCCCTCCTTATAATGTGTTTAAGTGTTCCCTTTATTTTTTTTTAGCAGTGTACTTACAGGGAGAAAAATACTTGCCAATCACAGGGGCCTAACAGTTGAAAAACATCTTCAAATCTTTTGGACTAAACAATTTAATCAGGAAAAGCTGTCAAATCCATCACAATTCATTTAATGTAACACAGACTTTAAGGAAAGCTCTCGCTCTGTGATAAACACCAGTGCCTTCCAGACGAGCTGAACTGCTTTTATGCTTGTTTTGAGGCAAATCCCTAATTTGAGGTGAAAGCACCATCCACCGCTGAGTCCCATCCACCCTCTGTCTCCAAAGCTGATGTGTGCAGATCCTATAAGCACGTCAACACACATAAATTTGGTGGCCCAGACAGCATACCTGGCAGAAGCAGGCACCAGTCAGTTTGCTGGAGTCTTTGCAGACATCTTCAACACCTCCTTTGCTATCTCAGTTGTGCCAGTGTGCTTCAAACTGGCCACCATTGTCCCTGTTCCACAGACAGGCAGCATCACCTGCTTAAATGACTGTTGCCCAATTGCTTGAACCCCTATCTTCAGACTTCATTTGCTCCTCACTACCTGCCACCCTGGACACACTGCAATTTGCATACAGACAGATCCACTGATGATGCTATTGCCCTGATTCTGCACACTGTCCTCTTCCACCTGCACATGAAAAACATGTATGCGAGAATGCTGTTTGTGGACCACAGTTCAGTGTTCAACACTATCTTTTCACCAAGGCTTGACATCAAGCTTCGGGATCTGTGTCTGAACAGCTCTCTGTTCGGCTGGATTCTGAACTTCTTGGCGGGACAACAGCAGGTGGTAAGGATGGGCAACATCATGTCCTCCTTACTGACCCTCAACACCGGAGCCCCCCTGGGATGTGTGCCAGACACGGCTTCAATGTCATTATTAAAATCAAAAAATCAAATCAAATCAAATTTTATTTGTCACATACATAGTCATACACAGTATAACTTGCAGTGAAATGCTTTTATGACAGTCTGCCCACATCAAGCTATACAATAAAAATCTACATTTAAACTTAACTAAACCTTAACTTAATGAAGTAAAGTGCAAAAGTGCAAAAGAAAAATAAAATAAAAATGAAGAAAATAAAAATAGAATAAGTTACATTTAAGTTAAAGAATAAAATATAAAAATATGAAAATATAGAAATATAAGCAAAAAAAATACAGAATACAAATATACAAATATATATACAGAGATGAAATAGTGATATATTAAATTGGCTGATGACATGACAATCATGGGCCTGATCTCCAACCATGATGAGACAGCCTACAGAAAGGAGGTTACACTGGTGCCAGGACACAACCTTTCTCTTAACATCAGCAAGAACAAGGAGCTGATAGTGGACTTCAGGAAGCAGCAGAGAGTTTACACCCTTATCTCCATCAATTTGACCACTATGGAGAGGGTTAGCAGCATCAAGTTCCTTGGTGTTCTATTTTGTAAGTTTGTTTTGTCTTTTTTGTACTACTTGAGGGACTATGCACATACGTATTTTCACTCACCTTCACACCTGACATGACAATAAACGTGATTTGATTTGATTTGAACCCAAATAATTAACAGAAACTGTTTTAAAGATTTAAAAGACAAGGGGCTTTTAAGAGTTAAAAGAAATGATCTCTCAATAGTTTTGTTTGCTTTTGTAAGTTAAGAAAATTGTTTTTTTAACATAGTTATGTACATGGCCACAGATTATTAGCTATAGGTCTAGCTGAGACACAGACCCCTAGTAAATGAAAAGCACAAGGGCAAGACAAAGATACTTGTTACAATTACTACAATAAGAGATAGGTCCCAAGATAGAGTCCTGAGGTATACCACAGGCATTAGGCCGCAAGGATGAGATTGTTTTATTCCTTTCAAGTCTAAGAAGTCTAACAAGTCTTTTAATTTATTTTTTTTAATGTCTAGGTGTCATGGTCAGCATCACTTCTGGTTAATCCTCAAATTAATGGTCAGTGCATGTGGGGAAGTTTCTGAGACTTTATTGTTTTGAAAACAGATCAGAAAACAGATCAGGGCTCAGTACCTACCTTGGGCATTGCATAGCTATAGCAGTTATAACTCTGTTACACTGTAGCTTAGGATTTTCGCTCCCACTGATGCTTAAGTCAGCCTTGCTGGGTTTGGGGGTCTGTCATGACTCCTCAGTGTGTGTGTGTGTGTGTGTGTGTGTGTGTGTGTGTGTGTGTGTGTGTGTGTGTGTAATAGAATAGCGTCCACACAGGTTCTAGACTAATGACTTGCCAATGTGTGTGTGTCTGTGTGTGTGTGTGTGGATGGTAAGTGATGGTAGTTTTCAGGACAATCTGTCATTCTGACTCAGTTCTATAACTGTTTAGATTTGCTGGTGATGGCTAGATGCTTCGTAAACAAGCAGGTCTAGTAGACTACACACTAGTGTATTAGGAATGTCATAAGTGGCAGGCGGAGTGCTGTACTAGGGACTTCAGGTTCTCGGAGTAGGGGGGTAGGGAATCAAAATACAGTTATTTACAAACATGGACTGGGAGATAAAAAGTTTAATAGTTAAAAACAGAATAACAGACTATTCTCATCATACCTAATTTTCTGTGCAGTAACTGATTACAGCAGAATCACATGGTCTATTTCACACAATCACTGGTTTATAACATTTACTCATTCAAAAAATGTCTTTACAACAATGATAAAACAATGATAAAGACACATGACTTTGTCTTAATGTAAATATATAATGACAATGCAAAATAACTACTAATTACTACTAATTACCTACTAATTTAGCCATTAGTGCAGAGGCTATCTCAAAAACACTGAGCAGTCATAATGAACGTTAAACCCCAAATAGAGTGGCTCAGTGAATGTGGTGTAGAGTGTGTGTATGTGGGTCAGTGCGTGTGTGTCAGGTAAGATGCTGTAGAAGGACAGAGTACCAGCTGGCCAGTCCAGATACACTCCTACTGTGTCAGACTGGGGTGGGTGTGGAAGTTCACAAATGATCTTGTTATTGTGATAAACAAAGTAACTGTTATTTAAGTGCTCCAGACTCCAGGACTGATTATTGCGTCCAAACTGACTGCCATTACAGCATCCTGTCCTCATGATCCCACTGTAAGACACGGCTATATCAGCCTGCAACTTTCCACTCCACTCAGCCTCCCAGTAACAGCGTCCAGTCAGACTTTCCACACTCAGAACCTGCTGCCAACATTTAAATCTTTCTGGACGATCTGGATACAGCTGATCTTCTCTCACACTCTTCACCTTTCTGTTCCCCTCAGACAAAGAGAGGCGATTGTGTGCTGTGTTTGGTTCCAGAGTAAACATACCAGCATCTGTGCATACACACACACACACACACACACACACACACAGATTGGTTACAACAAAAACAGTGTGTGTATATGAGTGAGAGAGAGAGAGAGAGAGAGAGAGAGAGAGAGAGAGAGAGAGAGAGAGTGCTTGCATAGGTGTAAAAGAGAGAGATAGAGAGTGTATGTGTTACATTTCTTTAGTCCTGGTTTCATCCTGTTTCTCCCTCCATGTTCCATCCTAAACAAACACAATGATAAAAAAGTTGTTATGAATGAAACTGAAACCTTTTGTTATAAGAAAATAAACTTTTACATTTTTAATTAATTAACTTTATTAATAATGTGTTATAAATATTGCTACCCCAGATTTTTTTCTGAGCAGAGCGTTGGTGAAGAACATTCTCATTTCTGTTTCTTTTCACTTTTTAATTATTATCAGGTTTGCAGGTATTCTGAAAAGCTCCTTCAAGACTTGTGTTTCAATGGGATAAAAATATGAAAAAAACACAAAAGATATGACAATTAAATGTGTCTAAATATTTAGTATTCTTTTAACAGTTTGTGAAAAGTCCCTGGAAGACATACTGCATCAGGAGACATTTTGCAGTCTGCAAACAGAGCACACTGTAGTACAATAATCTATCCCATCATTCCACAGGAACTTCTGAGCCACTCAAAGCTGAGGAATGGGTAACACTTCACAATAAGGTTAGTGTATATATTAAAAACAAGTTTTTAATACATTAATTAATCATGAACTAATGATTTATGTATTTACACCAATAAAATCATTGTATAGTATATTAACAGCACTTCATAAGACACATTCAGTATATTATTACAATAATGCATATGTAAGGAGCATGGTTACAATGGGCTTTTTAGTTTAGGATTTGGCCCAGAAACCACAACTCACCACAGTTTTTCTAGTTTACAGTGTGGATCATTCAATAGATCAGAGAGCAGGTTTTCTCCAGACTCTCCAGGGTAATTATAGGTCAGATCCAGTTCTCTCAGGTTGGATGAGTGTGATTCCAAAGCTGAAGCCAGAGAACAGCAGCCTTCTTCTGTAACCATACAACCAGACAATCTGCAGAAGAAATGACAAACACAGTTAATATATATACATTTGTAAAAACTTGTCCATTTGCTTTTTTGTTATTGTGCAATTCTGGCTTTACTCTTTTTAGTTTTAATTTTAAATTCTTGTTTTCTTTTGTACAGGGCATTACACCTGGGTCTGACAATTGCAAACTTTGTTTCCCACAGTTGCCACTGCAGCTATATGTTGTGCCGCCAGATAAACTAGGTGTTGAATGTGAATTGGAAATACTGGTCTTTCACTAGGAAATGGTTATGCTACCACACTTACACACTCCATCAGAATGCATTGTTCATGTATTTATATTTGTATATTATATTTGTTTTTAAATAAACTCTTTCTGATAAAGCTTTGGGAAGTATTTCCTCAGATGCCTAACTCTTAACAATTATTAAGAGTATATAAACAGTATATAAACAAGTATTACATACTCTAAAAAAAAAGTCGTTCTGATACTTCTGAACATACTGAGGAATAGGATCTCTTTCAATATCAGACTTTAGGACTTAGCGTTTATAACCTACTTCACAGAAATCGCACCTGAGTGTCTCCAGTTTACAGTGTGAACTCCTCAGTCCAGCAGAGAGCAGCTCCACTCCTGAATCCTGCAGATCATTGTTACTGAGGTCCAGCTCTTTCAGGGAGGAATTTACTGATTGTAGAGCTGATCCCAGACTTTCACAAGACTTTCTCCCAAGATTACACTCAGCTAGTCTACAAAACAGAGAAATTAAAACAGATCTCCAAGTATACTTAAACAAGTTTATCTAAATTGAACATTTATTTGTGTATTCTTATTTTATGACCGTTATTATAATGATAGATACACTATGGTGTTCTAAATGAAACCCGAAACATTAAGCAGATTACTTTACAGGATTTTTTTTTCTTGTTAGGAATCTAAAGAAATCTCACCTGAGTGTTTCCAGTTTACAGTGAGAACTCTTAATTCCAGCAGAGAGCAGCTCCACTTGTGAATCCTGCAGGTCATTGTTACTGAGGTCCAGCTCTTTCAGGGAGGAGTTTACTGATTGTAGAACTGATCGCAGATTTTCACAAGACTTTCCCCCAAAATAACATGTACGTAGTCTACAAAGAATAGAATATACACAATGAAAAGTAGTCTGTATGCAGCTTATATAACAGTGTAAATATATTCTTCCCTCAAAATAACCATTAATGCCATTAATGTCTAAACCACCAGCAAAAAAGTGAGTTTTATTATTTTCCTGCCTTAACTCTCCTAAGTGTGGAGTTTACCAGAGCTTCACAGCTTGCCACTGGAATGCTTTTCCACTCCTCTATGATGACATCAATGAGCTGGCGGATATTCAAGACTTTGCCCTCCTCCACCTTCCGCTTGAGGATGCCCCAAAGATGTTCTATTGGATTTAGGTCTGGAGACATGCTTGGTCTGTCCATCACCTTTACCCTCATCTTTTTCAATAAAGCAGTGGTCATCTTAGAGGTGTGTTTGGGGTCATTATCATGCTGGAACACTGCCCTGCAACCCTCAATGAAATGTAACTACCCAACACCTGCTGCACTTATGCAGCCCCAGTCCATGGCATTCCCAGCACCATGCTTGACTGTAGGCATAACACACTTATCTTTGTACTCCTCACCTAATTGCCACCACACATGCTTGAGACCATCTGAACCAAACAAATGAATCTTGGTCTCATCAGACCATAGGACATGGTTCCAGTAATCCATGTCCTTTGTTGACATGTCTTCAGCAAACTGTTTGCGGGCTTTCTTGTGTACAGACAAGGACAGCTTCCTTCTGGGGTGACACTGACAGGCTGACCACCACCTCTTCAATCTCTGAAGCAATGCTGACAGCACTTCTGGGCCTATCTTTCAAAGACAGCATTTGGATGTGATGCTGAGCATGTGCACTTAGCTTCTTTGGACGACCAACACGAGGTCTGTTCTGAGTGATTAAGTGACTGGGGATGATCTTGGCGACTGTGCTGCAGCTCAGTTTCAGGGTGTTGGCCATCTTCACGGAGCGCAACAATTCGTCTTTTAAGATCCTCAGAGAGTTCTTTGCCATGAGGTGCCATTATGGATCTTTCAGTGACCAGTATGAGTGAATGTGAGAGCTGTGCTACAAAATTGAACACACCTGCTCCTTATGCACACCTGAGACCTAGTAACACTAACGTGTACTCACTTTTGTTGCCGGTGGTTTAGATATTAATGGCTGTATATTGAGTTATTTTGAGGAAAAAAATAAATTTACACTGTTATATAAGCGGAACACAGACTACTTTTCATTGTGTCAAAGTGTCATTTTGTCAGTGTTGTCCCATAAAAAAAATGAAATTTATGCAGTAATATAGTCATTTCAAACTTTTAATATAGGTTATGATACTCACACAGCCCTTCTGCAGACAGTGACAGCTGGGATCAGTCTCCTATAACCCTCTTCTGATGTGTTGTATTTCTTTAGGTCCAGTTCCTCCAGCACCTCATCTGAGGTCAGAAGCATGCAGGCTAAAACTGAACACTGTCCAGGAGAGAGCTTCACTCTTGAGCATTTTTCTGATTTTAGATACTCCTGGATTTCTCTGGAGAGAGAGTAGTCCTTCATTTCAGACAGACAGAGGAACAGATTGATGGATCTCTCAGTAGAAAGAGAACTGTGATGTTCTGGATCATCTCCTTTGATTAACTTCTTGATGTGCTCTGAGGTTTTCTCTGAGTGTGTGTGTGTGTGTGTCAGTAGACCATGTAGGAGTCTTTGATTGGACACCAGTGAGATGCCCAGCAGGAAGCGGAGGAAAAGATCTAGATGTCCATTCTGACTCTCTGCAGCTTTATCCACAGCTCCAATCAGCAAATTATACAGTGAAACATATTCAGTCCACTCTCTCTGTTCTGGTTTTAAACACTGCAGTTTCTTCATCTTCTTGCTCTCATAGCAGTGAAACACATAAACAGCAGCCAGGAACTCCTGAAAGCTCAGATGAACAAAGCAGTAGACCTTCCTCTGATAAAGCACACATTCCTCCCTAAAGATCTCAGTGAAAACCCCAGAATACACTGAGGCCTCAGTGATGTCAATACCGCTCTCTATCAGGTCCTCTTTATAGAACATCACATTGCCCTTCATCAGCTGTTTGAAAGCCAGTTCAGCCAGTTTCAGAAGCTCAGTTCTGTTGGATTTCAGCAGTTTCTTTGAGTCTCTCTCATCTTTCTCCTCATACTTCTGGTTCTTCATGTTGGTCTGAGTGATCAGGAAGTGGGAGTACATTTCAGTCAGGGTTTTAGGGATTTCTGAGTGATGTTGTTTGATGAGTCTCTGAAGCACAGTGGCTGAGATCCAGCAGAAAACGGGAATGTGGCACATGATGTGGAGGCTTCTCGCTGTCTTAATGTGGGAGATGATTTTCTGGGCTTGGTCTTGGTCACTGATCCTCTTCCTGAAGTACTCCTCCTTCTGTGAGTCATCAAATCCCTGGATTTCCGTCACACGGTTGATGTGTTTAGAGGGGATCTGATTGGCTGCTGCTGGTCGGCAGGTTATCCAGATTAGAGCCGAGGGAAGCAGCTCTCCTCTGATGAGGTTTGTCATCAACACACCCACTGATGATGTCATGGTGATGTTAGATACTTTCTCACACTCCTCAAAGTTCAGTGGAATTCTGCTTTCATCGAAACCATCAAATATGAACACAGTTTTGAGCTCCTCATAGATCTTTGGATCCAGGTCTTTAAGCTCAGGATGGAAGTCACACAGAAGTCCATGAAGACTGTAAGGATGATCTTTAATCAAGTTCAGCTCCCGGAACGGAAGAACAAACATGAAATCTACATCCTGATTGGCTTTTCCCTCGGCCCAGTCCAGAATGAACTTCTGCACAGAGACAGTTTTTCCAATTCCAGCAATGCCTTTAGTCAGCACACTCCTAAGAGCGGGCTTTTTTGGTTCCTTATCTTCTTGTTCTTTGTATAAAAGACCTTGTTGATCTTGTAGAGGTTTAAAGATGTCTGAACAGTTGATTAGCGTATCTTCTCTGTGTCTCCTGGGTGTTTTCTCCATCTGTAGAACCTTTTTGGAACGTTCTTCATTCACTCCTTCACTCTCTCCCTCTATGATGTAGAGCTGTGTGTAAATCCTGTTCAGGAGGGTTCTATTCCCTTCTGTTTTGATTCCTTCAAATAAGCTCTCGTACTTGTTCTTCATGCTGCTTTTGAGTCTCTTTAGGACTCTTTGCAGGGCGTTATCCACTGATTGCTTACAATTCTGCTGCTGTGCTCCATTTCCCCCAACCACAGTGTATGTGTTTAGGTCTGCATTTATGGTGCAATGCCTGACGGGGTAAAACAGTAAAACAATCAGTAACACAAAATAGCAACTATTAAAGTTTGTGCCACATATCATTTGTCATTTTCTTGCATTATATTTGATCTTAGACTCTTTGAACTACTTTGAACCATCATTTATTGGCCATTTTATCCAAAACACCTACCATATAACTGTACTAGGTCATGTCAATTCTGAGGAAGTGCATGTTTAATATTAAACTGTAGCAGTTAAACATTCTGATGTAGATCTCAATATTTAATTCAATTTTATTAGCACACAGTTAAACAAGTAGAGCTTGTTATCAGTGATATAATTTCAAAGTAAATAATTAATTTTTGTAAACAGCTCCGCGGGCCTGGGGTTGTGGGTTTAATCCTCTCTCCAGTCAGTGTTTATAAAGAGTTTGCTATGGTGGCCCCATCTCCACAAGGGTTTTCTACATGTACTCAGGTTTTCTTCATGCCTCCCAAAAAGCACACATATGAAAGGTGAATTGGCTATGCTAAAGTTCCCCTAGGTCTGTAAAAGGTTGCGCTTGGCACTCTATGATAGACTGGCAACCTGTCCAGAGAGTATATTTGACTTTCTGACACACTAAACATTACAGAGTCAGGCCACCAATGTCAACAGATGTTTGGTTAAACGTATTATTGACATTGGACCTTGATGTCAATCCAGTGGTGTTTTTTGACAAATCAAGTTTGTAACCGTAAACAGTAAAATGTACCTTTATGGTTATGTTTCTGTATAAATGGTCAGTGGGTGAAGGTGTGAGGTAGGAGGACATAAGCTCCACACTTGCAGTGTGATTAGTGCTAAATTCAGGAGTTCTTCTCTCTCTTTCAGTCCCATGATAATTTTCATTATACCCTGCTTCATCAAACACAGTGGGTCCCATTTCTGTAGCCTGAATAATTTATATACCAAAATATTACACTTTATGCAATATTACTCTTCTCTGCAACCATGTGCAGAGAAATGCAGAGGCAGTCTTGTTGATTTTGAGACACAGCACTGAATTTCACACTGAATGTACATGTTCATTTTTTATAATTCTAATATGTAATTGTCCAAAGTCATGAACAGCCCTCTTGCCGTTTCGACATCAGTGTTAAGGACAGCCAGCAACCCTGCATGGCTGGAGGGAGGGAACAGTCTCCATGGCCAGCAAGCTCTGATGAATACACATGAACTCACTCCCCACCAGCAGCAGAATGCCCTCTTGACAGTGATAGGGCATGGTACGCTGTCCTGCTGAGGTGTGAAGTCAGAATCAGGGACAATCACCATTTGAATCAATGTGTGAGTGGTCACTGTAGCACTTACCTAGCATAATACCACACTCAGCAGCAGGGAAAGTGATAACTTGATCTTACATTCTTCCAAACTGAGGCCAGGCAAGCACAATACAACATAGAAAACAACATTGGAGAAGGTAGCCCAGAAGGTAGTCAACACATTGGGGAAGGTAGCCTGAGGGGATGACTACACCCTGATGGCTAGTTAAGCAGGGAAAGACACACCTTAACTTGCAAATAGCTGGATCCAGAAAGCAATGGGAAAAATATTTTGCTCATCAGGATTCGCATGCTCAAACATAAGGCACATTTCTTAAGGCACATTCATTACCAAGCACAAGAAAGATTATTGTGCATGTATTGTGAAAGTATTGTGGGTTGAAAACCATTATGCTAATATGTAACTGAATATCTGAAGAAGGATTCCGTAACTTCATTTCCTGTCGTTGTTACACTGAATGACAATAACTTACTCTGTGTCGGAGGGTGCAGCTCCACTGCATAATCTTGGAGGGATCCCCACAAATTGGTCACACTTCACAGAGACACAGCTGTGTTTTCCTCCTTCACTTCTGAATGCAGAAGGTTCTGTAATGGACCAATCACTCTTCATAGACACACAGCTGGGTTCTCTTTGTCTACTGTTGAAACCAAGAGGTTGCTCGATGGACTGGTCACTCTTCACAGACACGCAGCTGGGTTCTCCTCGTCCACTGCTGAAGCCAAGATGTTGCTCGATGGACTGGTCATTCTTCATACACACACAGCTGGGTTCTCTTCGTCCACTGCTGAAGCCAAGAGGTTGCTCAATGGACTGGCCACTCTTCATAGACACAAAGCTGGGTTCTCTTTGTTCACTTTTGAAACCAAGAGGTTGCTCGATGGACTGGTCACTCTTTATAGAAACACAGCTGGGTTCTGGAGGTTCTACAGAATTATCCCTGAGAACAGTTGATGAGAGTATTCAGTAAATATTTTCTTTAGTCTGAGTGTAAGAGTATTTACTCCTCTTAGTGCTGATGGACACTTACTCACCTTGGGTCAGAGGTTTCTCTTCCACTGCTGGACTGATGAAGCTCCATTATAGTTTTTACTTTTCATGCATGCACACACACACACACACACACACACACACAAACACTGTAAAGAGTTGATCCATATAAATGAAACACATGTTGGAACACTCAGTGCAGGTTAATGAGCTTGTTTCAGTGTACTGTGAAATAATACAGTAATAATCAAACAATACTATGCTGTAGATCTATGCTGAATGTATTAGCAAGTGATACACATTTTACAAAATATTAGTAAAATATTTGATACAAAAAATTAATTCAGTAATTTCTCATCCCTATAATAACCTACTCTGTTGACAGACTTTATACCTGATCTTTAAATGTCTATAATTTATACTGTTCTAACTGTCAGATGAATCATATATTATTTACTACTGATATTGCCAAAAACAGTATGTACTTAATGTTATAAGTTATAAGTTATAGTTATATAATGTATAACAAGGGGACGATCAGTGTTATTACTCCTGCAATAATTATCAGTAAATACTGCATGTGGTACACACCAGAGTGTTAACCACCAGTACAGTAGCTGAATTAGATCATTATCTTTCCTCTCCACTGTTAATGACTTGGGAATCAAATGGTTCACATTTGGTAGCTAATCCTCAGTTAGATCAAACCTGCTGTATGGTTAGTGAATATTTCCACACAAACACACACTGTTTAGATAAGAAAAATCTTCATCCACCTGTCCAGTGATCACATGACTTCTTAATGCAGTGTTGAACTCTGTCCTACTTCCTACTAGTATAAACATCTGCTTAATACAGAAAGTAAAAATCACTAACAAAGAGACGCACAACACTACTGTTTAAATTGAGAGTACTGCTACCTTTTCTGGGGCTCGTCTAGAAGTTCTTCAGTCCATCTTCATTTACAGCAGAGAGAGAAAGATTACTAAACACACAATCAAACACTTCCTCTCTATTTCAGTGCTGTTTTTGCTCCCACTGATCCCATTACACACCTTAACACTCTCTGTCTGAGTCCACACTGAACCATTACATGAGTGAACTCTGTTCTGTAGAAAGAGAGAAACCGGTCAGAGTGCATTTCTGTTTCATTGAAGTGAAACTGAAATGAAACAGAAGAATACTTCAGAGGTGTGTGTGTGTGTCTGTGTGTGTGTTTCCATCTATCACCAGACAGTAAGGATGTGACAATTCATACATATTTATTTATTCATTTATTTAAGGGGAAGTAAGGTGCCCATAGTTTTTGGGATTTAAAAGTTAAGTTTTAAGATAAGTTTTTTTATGAAAGACAGTCTTAATAAAAGTTTTTCAGTCTCCCTGATCTTTCACACATAAACTGGTTTGTCTGGTATGGGTTCTAAGAGGGAACACATTCCAGCAAAGAACAAAATAAGGTTCATTTGAGTTCTTTCTAAAAACTTAAAGCTATACTTGAGACCAGGATTGAGACTGTTTTGATGAACAAAGGCATTGATTAATGTAGATTAGGCATTCATGTATTTCTGAATAATTTCATTATCCTGTTTTTTACTTTTTATGTCTGCTCCACAAAACATAATGAAACACTGAACACTAATGAACACTAATAATGAACACTGCTTTATTACTGTTTCACCTAATACTAGGCACAGAGCTGTATCCTGAACCCTGGAATATTTCCTCCTCCCTCTTGCATATTGCATCATTGGTTAAGGGATGTTTCTGTCACTTGGCAACCAGTTAGAGCGGTTAGGACCTGTATGTTTATAAGCTGCTTAGCGCAACCTGCAGAGAAATACAGGAGAACTCAAAACCCAAAAAGTCACCAGCTACACACATGGACAAAATTGTTGGTACCCCTTTGGTTAATGAAAGAAAACCAAAATGGTCACAGAAAAAACTTGAATCTGATAAAAGTAATAATAAATAAAAATTCAATGTAAATGAACAAATGAAAATCCGACATTGATTTTGAACCATGCTTCAACAGAAATATTTTTAAAAATAAACTCATGAAATAGGCCTGGACAAATCCCTGAAAATAATGTGACCAAAGGGACATGTTAAATCAAGGTGTGTCCACTAACTGGCATCACAGGTGTCTACAATCTTGTAATCAGTCAGTGGGCCTATATATAGGGCTACAGGTAGTCACTGTGCTGTTTGGTGACATGGTGTGCACCACACTCAAAATCGAAATGTAAGATCCATGGGACAGTAGCCAACCTCCCTGGATGTGGCCGCAGGAGGAAAATTCATGACAAATCAAAGAGACGGATAATACAAATGGTAACAAAAGAGCAGAACTAAAGAACAAAATATGAACTTCAAGCTCAAGGAACATCAATGTCAGATCACAAAATCCATCGTTGTTTGAGCCGTTGTTTGAGACTTCATGGGAGACAACCAAGGAGGACACCATTGTTGAAAACAAATCCTAAAAAAGCCAGACTGGAATTTGCCTACATTTGAACTACACGTTGACAGGCACATGAGCTCTGTGTTTACAGACAGAAAAATGAAGCATATCAAGAAAAGAACACTGTCCCTACTGTGAAATTCCAAGACTAACAAGGGATTCTAGAGAGAAATGTGCCACCCAGTGTCAGAAAGCTTGATCTCAGTCGCAGGTCATGGGTCTTGTAACAGGATAATGACCCAAAACACATAGATAAAATCACCCAAGAATGGCTAAGAGGAAAACATTGGACTATTCTGAAGTGGCCTTCTATGAGCCCTGACCTAAATCCTATAGAGCATCTTTGGAAAGAGCTGAAACATGCTGTCTGGAAAAGATACCCTTTAAACCTCATGGGGGAGTTTGCTAATGGGGAATGGGCCAAAATACCTGCTGAGAGGTGCAGAAGTCTCATTGATAGTTACAGGAATCGTGATTGCAGTGATTTCCTCAAAAGGTTGTGCAACAAAATATTAAGTTAAGGGTACCATAATTTCTGTCCAGACCTGTGTCATGAGCTTATTTTTTGAAGTAATTATGTTGAAGCATGATTGAAAAGCAATGTCTGACTTTCATTTGTTAATTTTCATAGCATTTTATTTATTATTACTTTTGTCAGATTTAAGTTATTACTGTGACCATTGTGGGTTTTCCTTTCATTAACCAAGGGGTACCAACATATTTGTCCATGTGTGTACATAGCACTTTTGACAACAAATTTTGTTAAACTTCTAGCAAGCCAGGGGCAACAGTGGTAGGAGAAAATTCCCATCTGGGAGAAAAGGGAATCCATCCTCCTCTGCCCCATCCTCTTCTGTCCCATCCTCTGCTCCTCCATTATTGAGGGATCTGTATATTGGGCAATGAACAATGAACAACCTGAGGAAGGAAATTGTGGATTGATGAAATTCACATTTCTCACCCTTTACATACAACTTATTTTCTAGCAAAGAAACATACAAGTTATTTTCTGAGCGAACATGTAGAATGTGACTCTCATAAAAAGGAGAATAAATCAAAATATCATCAATGTAGGCTATAACAAAGAGACCTAGCATGTCCCTTAGTACATCATTGATAAACGCCTGGAAAACAGATGGAGCATTGCACAAACCAAAAGGCATAACTAAATATTCATAGTGACCTCTCGTGCTCATAAATGCTGTTTTCCTCTCCTCCCCCGTATTCATTCTGACCAGATTATAAGCACTCCTCAAAAAAAAAAGTGATTCACCCTGAAGCTGTTTTGGTGCTACTGGAACCAGGATAAGAGTATGGTGTGGTTAGCTCATTGAGTCCTTTTGAGTCCACTTTGTGAAGTGGAATGAAATTTATTGGATATTTTAAACTTTTTTTATAAATAAAAAAATTAAAAGTGCAATATTATTTGGCTTTACTTTCAGTGCAGCAAACTCACTCCAGAAGTTCAGTGAGGATCTCTGAATGATCCAATGTTGACCTAAATGATTGATGATGATAAATAGAACCCACCTGTGTGTAATCAAGCCACCGTATAAATGCACCTGCTCTGTGATAGTCTTAGAGTTCTGTTTAAAGCGCAGAGAGCATCATGAAGACCAAGGCAAGTCCGAGATACTGGTGTGGAGACGTTTAAAGCTGGATTTGGATACAAAAAGATTTCCCAAGCTTCAAAGATCTCAAGGAGCACTGTGCAAGCGATCATATTGAAATGGAAGGAGCATCAGACCACTGCAAATCTACCAAGACCCGGCCATCCCACTAAACCTTCCGCTCAAACAAGGAGAAAACTGATCAGAGATGCAGCCAAGAGACCCACAATCACTCTGGCTGAACAGCAGAGATCTTCAGCTGAGGCGGGAGACTCTGTCCATAGGGCAACAATCATTGTCGTACACTGCACAAATCTGGCCTTTATGGAAGAGTGGCAAGAAGAAAGCCATTTCTCAAAGATATCCATAAAAAGTCATGTTTAAAGTTTGCCACAAGCCACCTAGGAGACACACCAAACATGAGGAAGAAGGTGCTCTGGTCAGATGAAACCAAAATCGAACTTTTTGGCCACAATGCAAAACGTTATGTTTGGCGTAAAAGCAACACAGCTCATCACCCTGAACACACCATCCCCACTGTCAAACATGATGGTGGCAGTATCATGGTTTGGGCCTGCTTTTCTTCAGCAGGGACAGGGAAGATGGTTAAAATTGATGGGAAGATGGATGGAGCCAAATACAGGACCATTCTGGAAGAAAACCTGTTTGAGTCTGCAAAAGGCTGGGACAGAGATTTATCTTCCAACAAGACAATGATCCAAAACATAAAGCAAAATCTACAATGGAATGGTTCACAAATAAATGTATCCAGGTGTTAGAATGGCCAAGTCAAAGTCCAGACCTGAATCCAATTGAGAATCTGTGGAAAGAGCTGAAAACTGCTGTTCACAAACGCTCTCCATCCAACCTCACTGAGCTTGAGCTGTTTTGCAAGAAAGAATGGGCAAAAATTTCAGTCTCTCGATGTGCAAAACGGATAGAGACATACCCCAAGCGACTTGCAGCTGTAATCGCAGCAAAAGGTGGTGCTACAAAGTATTAACGCAAGGGGGCAGAATAATATTGCACGCCCCACCTTTCCGTTTTTTATTTTTAATAAAAGTTTAAAATATCCAATACATTTCATTCCACTTCACGATTGTGTCCCACTTGTTGTTGATTCTTCACAATACTTTTGCAAGGCACTGTACATATTCTTCCATGGCCTGTTCCTCAACTTCCTCAATGTTCCTCAAGGAGGTAGACTCTAGACTTGGGCGGAACAGTCCCCTCTACAAGATCAACAGAAAAGTCATAGTCCTGTGAGGTGGCAATTTCGTGGCATTTGTTTTGCTAAAAACTGCAGTTACATCCCTATACTCTGGTGGAATAATCACAGGAGCCGTATTGGGACTCTCAACAGTAGTAGATGCTATAGCAACTGAGGGGAAAGTCAGTTGTCTAGATAGAAAGGAGACCACGATACCATTTCCTTCTTACACCAAGAGATAAGGGTCATGTTTCCTTTGCCAAGTCAAACCCAAGATGATGGCATATTCAGAACTATCCAGAACAAAAAGGCTTCCAAAGCAGTTAATAGTCACAGACAAAAAGAAGGGTCGAGAGACCAACCCCAATGTGAAAATACTCACCATGCACTTTCCAGGGGTTGGTGCCTGGAATTTACAAGGTTGGAAATGACACACTCTAATGATGTGACCAGAGTTGCCACAATACAGGCATAGTCCTTCATGTAGGTGGCACTGCCTTTCCTCAAGTGACTGGCAAAAGGCATTACATTGCATAGATTCAATTGAATCCATATCCTGATAAAATAATCTGGTATGTGCGCTGGACAGGTGGGGTAGAGGAGTGAGTTTATGAGTTGTGGCTGATGAAGGCATTTAGCGAGGCCCTCTCCTATATCTCCATCATGGAGTAATTTCCATCATTGTGTTAGCGATTTCAGTTAGTTGATCCTGCTGCTTACCCGGTGGTTGAGTGAGAGTTCTGATTAAGTGCAAATTGGAGTCGAAAAGCTGGTGGTGCTTCCCCAGCATTTGTTCTTGGCTGCTTACAGCAATGAGAAGTTCCTTTACATCTGCTGTCTGCATAATGTCAGTTCTGGTATTCTGTTACGCCGTAGAAGTGAAACAAACGCAGGTAAAGGTGTAAAGAGTCTTTAATATTGTAGGTGGCAGAAGGTGGCAGTATCCAAAAATCAAACCAAAAGGGCTAGAAGAGAAGCGAAAAAATGGTAGACAGCAAAAACGGGTCGAGAACACAGAACCGCAACAGGTAAATGATAAATGATAAATGATGGCAATACTTCACAAAAAGCTAATTACACATGCAGACTTAATACAAAATAAAAACAATAGACACAGGTGAAACCAGTTAGTATTCAGGTGACGTGGGCCATGATTGGTTGCTTAAGAGCCTGTGATTGTCATGGAGGAACAAGGGGTACTCTGGCATATGGAGTCCTGCACATGTTGGAGCATGGAGGCAGACCAGGAAGCATGACAGTGAGGGAAATGTGAAAGTCCATACAAGTAAACAGACATATATAAAGTATTGAAGACCCAGACTTGAGTTAAAATACAAGTGCTTTATCAAAAAAGTGACTTGAATAGAAGTAAAAGTGTTCTTTAAGCATCATATTTCAGTGGAAGTAATAAAGTAAAACAATTTTGTACTTAAGTATTGCAAGTAGTTTATATTAAAATGTACTACTTAAGTACTGAAAGTAAAAGTATTGTGTTATGTAGTTATTACAGAAAGCAGACAAAAGCGTGAATGTCATTGTTAATATTATCACTAGCAGTGATGTGAGTTTGAAATGATTTTTACAATTGTAACAAGACACAATACAGCACCTAAAATTTAAGAAAGTAAAAGCATTAAACCAATTCTAAATATGTAGTGAAGTAAAAGTGAAAGTTGGAGAAAAACATTATACTCAAATAGAGAACAGATATAGCATTTAAGTACTTAAGTACAGTAGTGGAGTAGTTCTACTTTGTGACTATACATCTCTGCAGTTATACAGTCATATGAATAGCTATGCAGTGAGGCTAAAATTAATCAAGGTAAGGATACAGAGCAGGACAGCACTGCAACAGGCAGCAGGGTAGTGGAGAGTGAAGGTCTTCATTTGGTTTACACACATGGACAAAATTGTTAATGAATGTTAATGAAAGAAAAACCCACAAAGAAACTTGAATCTGACAAAAGGTATAATAAATAAAAAATTTTGGCCAACATTGATTTTGAACCATGTTTCAACAGAATTAATTTAAAAAATAAACTCTTGATACAGACCTGGAAAAAAAATTATGGTACAACTGAAAATAATATGACCAAAGGGACATGTTAAATCAAGGTGTGTCCACTAAGTAGCATCACATGTGTCTGCAATCTTGTAATCAGTCAGTGGGCCTATATATAGGGCTACAGGTAGTCACTGTGCTGTTTGGTGACAGGGTGTGTATCACACATGGACCAGAGGAAGTGAAGGAAAGAGTTGTCTCAAGAGATTAGAAAGAAAATTATAGACAAGCATGTTAAAGGTAAAGGTTACATAATCATTTATTTGATGTTCCTGTGACTACAGTTGCACATATTATTCAGAAATTTAAGATCCATGGGACTGAAGAAAATTGATGACAAATCAGAGACAGATAATATGAATGGTAACAAAAGAGCCCAGAAAAACTTTAAAGAGATTAAAAGTGAACTTCAAGCTCAAGGAACATCAGTGTCAGAGCGCACCATCCGTCATTGTTTGAGCCAAAGTAGACTTCATGGGAGACGACCAAGGAGGACACAATTGTTGAAAACAAATCATAAAAAAGCCAGACTGGAATTTGCCAAACTACTTGTTCACAAGCCCCTAAGCTTCTGGGAGAATGTTCTATGGACAGATGGAACTTTTTTGCCAAGGAACATCAGCTCTATGTTCACAGTCGGAAAAATGAAGCATATCAAGAAAAGAACACTGTCCCTACTGTGAAACATGGATGAGGCTCTGTTATGTTCTGGGGCTGCTTTGCTGCATCTGGCACAGGGTGTCTTGAATCTGTGCAGGGTACAATGAAATCTAAAGACTATCAAGGGATTCTAGAGAGAAATGTGCTGCCCAGTGTCAAAAAGCTTGGTCTCAGTCACAGGTCATGGGTCTTGAAACAAAATATTAAGTTAAGGGTACCATAATTTCTGTTCAGGCCCATTTCATGAGTTTATTTTTTAAAATAATTCTGTTAAAGCATGGTTCAAAATCAATGGATGTTCATTTGTTCATTGTCAAATTCCTATTTATTATTACTTTTGTCAGATTTAAGTTATTTCTGTGACCATTGTGGGTTTTCCTTTATTAACCGAGGGGTACCAACAATTTTGTTAATTTGTGTAGTGGATAAAAATATAGGTGCCATTAGCATGGCAATAAAAGTCAACACTATAGATTATTATGGATTTTTTTGCCCAGCAGCAGCATATAAAGAGTAAATAGCAATGAGCCCAGGGTTGACCCATGGAGCACTATAATTTACTTTTGTTCTAATGAGAGTATTTATTATTTAAATGAACACATTTGTAAGGACAGATCATATCACTTCTACAGTATTTTCTATCTTTATAAGCTTATGCTGTTTCTCTGTTAACACCACATTTCTCACTGCTGCCCCAAGGGTCACATTCTCCACATTCCTCACATTCTTGAGCAACATGAATACATACTAATGTCACCTTAAGTCAGCATACTGAAAAAGACCATTTTTAGGAAATTTGTGTTTTTTATTCATAATGGGAAATGGTTTAATATTTACCATCAGTGATCCCCAGATACCTGCAGGGCATGTTTAGATCCCACCAGAGGAAAACCCACCAAACACACCAAGATTCAGTCCCCAAGATCCTTTACATTGTGAAATCAAGCCATAATAAAACACTATTGCTGTTTTCAGTTTTTGATCTTCAGGCACAATTAAAATACAATCCAGACAACTGACACTAAAGTGCTACTGAACCGGAGGTTGTGCACATCAGGAAATGGAGCAGTAAGATACATTTTAAATTGAGGAAAAGACATACCTAGCCAGGTGTGCTCAGTGCTCTGCTGTGCTTTTGACAAGGACAAGTGAAACTCTTGACTGATTTATAGTGGCTTTAAAGTACCAGCCAGTCCCAGTGCAGGGGGATGAACTTCTACTGGAATTTAGACTCAAAAAAGATGCTCAATCCAAACAGATCAGAACAAGATTTTAAATATGTGAGACCGAATATGATGGTAAACACTGAAAATAAAAGCTGCTTTACAGACATGATAAATGGTAAGTACAAACTCCAGGTTTAGACCACACCCACTTCCTGTTCAAATCTAAATACAGATGCAACCATTTTGAGTGCTAAACAGATACAGATACTGTGATACATCCCAAGTCCCCATCTCTGGTATTTAATTGAGGTGCTTAAGTTTTCTCACAAGCTTTATTAATTTCTGTTTAGAACAGATCTCCTTCCTTTAATTCAGTCTTGAATCTCAGTCCTAGCTCCACTTATCAGAAGAGGGTTTGGCCACCCGAACTCCATCCTAAAGTTCATCCCCATTTTACATTGCTCTCCCACACCATTATTATATGCTGATGATATGATATCCACAAATATATCCATCTGTTTGTCTGTTCATCTATCTGTATATCTATGTGTCTTGATGCAATTCAAGATGGAGACGATGAAGTAGGCTGCAGACATAACTGCTCTGATCACACTTTATTTATTCTTCACAATTTTCTTACCTTAGACCTTTTTCTTTTATATCATACATTAGTTATGAGAGAAACATTCTCGATCTGTTAAGATACAATTCACTCTACCCTAAATTGTTTTTAACTCTGAATCCGAGCTGACAGAGCGCGATCTTGAGGAAGAACAAAAGGACGACACACAAAGTGGCGGTCCAGAGGGAAAAAAAACTAATGTCAGGGATAGCACCCTTATAAGCTTGATGATCTTCGGGCCAGGATTAAGTTTCAGAGGGACATTTGAGATCACAACCACCTGTGGGTTTTGTTGGGATGTTTCCCAACCAGATGTTGCTGATCATTGGCGATATGACAGATAGAAACAGAGTTGCAGTGTAGACAAGTTCAAGTACTTTGGAGTTCACCTCTTGCTGGCTCTGTCATAGTTTTGACACATCAACTCCCTGGTAAAGAAGGCCTGTCAGTGTCTTTTCCACCTCAGATTTGTCTCTGAACCAGGACTGTGGCTGGGGATTACTACGTCCTGCTCAGTTCCACAACATTATGTTGCAAATCCACTCTGCACTTGATGCACTTTACTCTTATAAACTCATCTCTGCTCACTGTTCATTTCTTTTTGTATTTTGTGTAAATGTTGTCATTTTTATTTTTATACATCTGCATATATTTATACATGTATATACTGTTTTATACTGTATATACTTTATACATAATTTGGGTAAATATTTTTGATGGACTGTATCTTCTTTGCTTATCTCATTTTATATATTCTTACTATATTCTATTCTATAAAAACAAATAAAAACTCAACACAAATAAACACTATATTTTCAGTGTAATATTATTTTAAATTACAATAATGCTAATTAAAAACAAACATGCACAACAAATCATTAGTCCAGATCCTGTGTAGAGGCTATTCTATCTTATACACACTGAGGAATCAGGGTGAACCCCAAACCCTGCGTAGAGCGGCTCAGTGAATGTGGTATGGAGTGTGTGTATGTGGGTCAGTGTGTGTGTGTCAGATGAGATACTGTAGAAGGACAGAGTGCCGGCGGGCCAGTCCAGATACACCCCTACTCTGTTAGACTGGGGAGTGTGGAGACTTTCACTGATTCTCTTCTTATTGTGATAAACAGAGTAGCTGTTATGAAAGTGGTGCAGACTCCAGGACTGACTATTGTATCCAAACAGAGCATCTTCACAGCGTCCTTTCCTCCGGATTCCTCTGTAAGACACGGCAACATCAGTCCACCTTTCTGCTCTCCACTCAGCCTCCCAGAAACAGCGTCCAGTCAGACTCTCCACACTCAGAACCTGCCACTGATCAAATCTGTCTGGATGATCCGGATATGGCTGATCTTCTCTCACACACTCCACCTTTCTGTTCCCCTCAGACAGAGAGAGACGTCTGTGTGCTGTGTTTGGGTCCAGAGTGAGTTTACAAGCATCTGTACACACACACACACACACACACACACACACACAGTTTTGAAAACTATTATTAGGGGTTGTGTATGTGAACAAGTGTGTGTGTGTGTGTGTGTGTGTGTGTGTGTGTGTGTGTGTGTGTGCATGCATGAGAGTGTTATGAGAGATAGGCTATGAGTGCAAAAGAGTGTGTGTATGTGACATAGAGACTGAATTTGTGTGCGTGCACATGAAATTCAAAGAGAGAAGAAATGTCTTACATTTACTTAATCCTGGTTTTATCCTGTGTTTGCCTCCATGTTCAACCCTAAACACACATGCACACACTTTGGTTAAAATGGTAAAAAAAAGTTCTTTGTAGAAATATAGTCTCTGTATCAGCTTCAGTCTCTGATCAACACAGGGAGGATTAAAAAACAACCACATGAAAAGAGCTGAACTTCAGAAATCAGACAAAGACTATAAAAACAGCTCCATGTATGAAAATGCCAAGAAACCCCTTCTGACAAGTTATTAAAGTTTACAAGAACATGGGGCATTTTTTGTCTTTCACAGGTGTTTTTTGTTTCTGTGGTCCAGTCCTTGTGTTTTCTTTTGTTTTGGAAGGTTTGGTTTGAAAAGCCTTCCTCTTGTACTAACATACACACATGGATGAAATTGTTGGTACCCTAACACAGAAATAACTGGAATCTGACAAAAGTAATAATAAACACAAATGCCATGAAAATTAACCAATGAAAGTCAGACATTGTTTTCAACCATATTTCAGCAGAATTATTTTTTAAATAAATATATAAAACAGTCCTGGGCAGAAATGATGGTACCCATAACATAATATTTTGTTGCACAACTTGAGGCAATCACTGCAATCAAACAATTCCTGTAAATGTGAATGAGACTTCTGCACCTCTCAGAAGGTATTTTGGCCCACTCCTCATGAGCAGACTGCTCCAATTGCTCCAAAGATTTGAAGGTCGCCTTTTCCAGATGGCATGTTTCAGCTCCTTCCAAACATGCTCAATAGGATTTATGTCAGGGCTCAGGGCCACTTCAGAATAATCCAATGTTTTCCTCTTAGCCATTCTTGGGTGTTTTTAGCTGTGTGTTTTGGGTCATTATCCTGTTGCAAGACCCATGACCTGTGACTGAGACCAAGCTTTCTGACACTGGGCAGCACATTTCTCTCTAGAATCCCTGGATAGCCTTGAGATTTTATTGTACCCTAGACAGATTGAAGACATGCTGTGCCAGATGCAGCAAAGCAATGCCAGAACATAACAGAGCCTCCTCCAAGAACAGCGATCTTTTCTTGATATGCTTCATTTTCCTGTCTGTGAATACAGAGCTGATGTGCCTTGGCAAAAAGTTAAATTTTTGTCTCATCTTTCCATAGGATATTCTTCCAGAAGCATAGGGGCTTGTCAACATGTAGTTTAGCAAATTCTCGCCTGGCTTTTTTATGATTTGTTTTCAACAATGGTGTCCTCCTTGGACATATAACATTTACCTTTAACATGCTTGTCTATAATTTTTCTATCTAATCTTCTGAGACAACTCTTTCCTTCACTTCCTCTGATCCATGTTAAGTGTGGTACACACCATGTCACCAAACAGCACAGTGACTACCTGTAGCCCTATATATAGGACCCCTGACTGAATATTGTAAACACCTGTGTGGAATTAGTGGATCCACCTTGATTTAACATGTCCCTTTGTTTACATTATTTTCAGGGGTACCATCATTTTTGTCCAGGCCTGTTTCATGAGTTTATTTTAAAAATAATTCTGTTGAAGCATGGTTCAAAATCAATGTCAGATTTTCATAGAATTTTTATTTATTATAACTTTTGTCAGATTAAAGTTATTTTTGTGACCATCTTTCATTAACCGAGGGGTACCAACAAATTTATCCATGTGTGTAGGTGTTTTCCACCTCATTTGTCATTTGTATAGTTTAACCTCCATCATGTGATGCTTCTAGCACCTGTGTCCTTCAAGACACATAAGGCACCACAAAGCACAAACTGTGTCTAAAACAACATCAATGAAGCTGAATTTTACTTCAGCGAGGAAGTGCTCAGTTTTACTTGGAAGGGTTCTATATTTCATATACAATCTTGCCCAATTAAAAACAAATTTTAGTTTGACATGAACTGGCAGTGTGTTTTATTAATCTGGCCCAGTAGAATAACTTACATCAGTTTCTTCAGTTTACAGTGTGGATCCTCCAGTACATCAGAAAGCAGCTTCACTCCAGACTCTCCTGGATGATTATAGGTCAGATCCAGTTCTCTCAGGCGGGAGGGGTTTGATCTCAGAGCTGAAGCCAGAGAAGAACAGCCTTCTTCTGTAACCATACATCCAGACAATCTGGAGGAGGTAAAGATGGTTAAAAAAGACAGAAGGAATTTACACAAAGCCAAAATCAGCTGCAGAACAAAAAAATGAACACCAAATTCTGAGATACATTAACACTCAAGTTGTCTGATCTATTCAAATATCAGACCTATATAGGTATCATTTAATGACTAATTTACAGAAAGATCACCTGAGTTTCTCCAGTTTGCAATGTGAACTTCTAAGTCCAGCAGAGAGTAGCTCCACTCCTGAATCTTTCAGGTCATTGCTACTGAGGTCCAGCTCTTTCAGGGAGGAGTTTACTGACTGCAGAGCTGACCCCAGAGATGCACAACAGCTTCGCTCAGAATTACACACAGCCATTCTGCAAAAGTAGAGAATTTTCAACTGATTTTATAAAATTCTCACAGAAGGATATTTTAACAAAATGAAGACATTTCAGTACAGTAAAATGCAATTCACAATAGATTCACCCGAGTGTCTCCAGTTTACAGTGTGAACTTTTCAGTCCAGCAGAGATCAGCTCAACTCCTGAATCCTGCAGGTCATTGTAACTGAGGATCAGCTGTTTCATGGAGGAGTTTATTGACTGTAGAGCAGAGCAAAGAGCTCTACAGGAGTCTGTGGTAAGAGAACAACCAGCAAGTCTGCAAAGATGATAAAAATTGTATTAATAAAATAAAATATAATTAATATAATTGAAAATGGAACAGGATATATGCAACTCAACTGAATACTAAGTTTGTCTTTACTGGTATATGGTAATATGGCAATTTTTTCACACTTTCACACTGACCAATCCTTGTTCCACTAAAGTCCAGAATGTACTGTGTCATTATGGAGGTATGAGGAGTGCAGCCTATTATGCCTATATTCGTCCTATTCTCTATTAGTATTCTTCAAATTTCTACAGTCTATTACTAAATTTTACCTTTAATGCTTTTATAAAGAGAATCATGATAACCATGGCTTTTTGAATGTCAAAATGAAAACAGGGTTCTACAAAGTAATATTGAGTAAATAAATAAATATATAAATAAAATAATGACTACATAAATATTCACTCTTTTTAAAGTGACTGACATAATTTAGCAGAGGTCCAGGCAATTGGTGCTAATAGACAATTAGTTAAATGGAGATCAAGGTCCAGTCACTGGTTAATCGGAATCCCTGGCTATGAATACACCATAAAAACAAAACAAAACAAAAAAACACTTCACACACAGCTCTGGGAAAAGCTTACTAAAGAGTATATGTGATGAACACAAGAGTATAAGATTATAATGGATGAATTATGGAGTTGCGTAAAATCCATCAGTACGAGATGGGAGGAAATCTCAAATCTACTTAGAGCAGGCTTGTCCAGAGCAGGTAGGAGACTAGTGAGTGAGGGCCCAAGATCCTTGCGACTACTACAGTACAAATGGAAAATTCTAAACTGAAAAACATCAGGTAGCGTATATCTGAACTTCATAATGATAAGATTCAAATAAACATGGTTTCGAAATTTAGGTGTTTGTTAATGTAAATTTAACACTAACACAGCTCTTCTGCAGACAGTCACAGCTGGGATCAGTCTCCTATAACCCTCCTCTGATGTATTGTATTTCTTCAGGTCCAGCTCCCCCAGCACCTCCACTGAGGTCAGAAGCATGCAGGCTAATGCTGAACACTGTCCAGGAGAAAGCTTTACGTCTGATCGTTTCTCTGATTTTAGATACTCCTGAATCTCTCGGGAGAGAGACTGGTCCTTCATTTCAGACAGACAGAGGAACAGATTGAGGGATCTTTCAGTAGAAAGAGAACTGTGATCTCCTTTGATTAGGCTCTTGATGTACTCTGAGATTGTCTTTGAATGTATGTGTGTGTGAACCAGTAGACCCTGTAAGAGTGTCCGATTGGACTTCAGTGAGATGCCCAGCAGGAAACGGAGGAAAAGATCCAGGTGTCCAGTCTGACTCTTTACAGCTTTGTCCACAGCTCCCTTTAGCAGATCATCCAGTGGATTATTCTTAGGCAGAAATCTGTAGTGATTTCTCCTGGTGCTACTTCTGTCCTCATCAATGTCAGAGCCTCCACTGTCACTACTGTCCTCAGAGCCCTCACTGCCACTACTGTCATAATAAGCATGATGTTTGTTAAGGAGACCCAGTGGAAGATTGTCAGACCACAGTACATCCTCCATGTTTTTCCTCCTGTAGCAGTGAAACACATAAACAGCAGCCAGGAACTCCTGAAAGCTCAGATGAACAAAGCAGTAGACCTTTCTCTGGTAAAGCACACATTCCTCCCTAAAGATCTCAGTAAAAACCCCAGAATACACTGAGGCCTCTGTGACATCAATACTGCTTTCTCTCAGGTCCTCTTCATAGAACATCACATTGCCCTTCATCAGCTGTTTGAAAGCCAGTTCAGCCAGTTTTAGAAGCTTGGTTCTGTTGGATTCCAGCAGTTTCTTTGGGTCTCTCTCATCTTTCTCCTCATACTTCTGGTTCTTCATGTTGGTCTGAGTGATCAGGAAGTGGGAATACATTTCAGTCAGAGTTTTAGGGATTTCTGAGTGATGATGTTTATTGAGTCTCTGAAGCACAGTGGCTGAGATCCAGCAGAAGACGGGAATGTGGCACATGATGTGGAGGCTCCTCACTGTCTTAATGTGGGAGATGATTTTCTGGGCTTGGTCTTGGTCACTGATCCTCTTCCTGAAGTACTCTTCCTTCTGTGGGTCATTGAATCCCTGGATTTCCGTCACACGGTTGATGTGTTTAGGAGGGATCTGATTGGCTGCTGCTGGTCGGCAGGTTATCCAGATTAGAGCAGAGGGAAGCAGTTCTCCTCTGATGAGGTTGGTCATCAACACACCCACTGATGATGTCATGGTGATGTCAGATACTTTTTCACACTCCTCAAAGTTCAGTGGAATTCTGCTTTCATCCAGACCATCAAATATGAGCACAGCTTTGAGCTTGTCATAGCTTTTTGGATCCAGGTCTTTAAGCTCAGGATGGAAGTCACACAGAAGTCCATGAAGACTGTACTGACGGTCTTTAATCAAGTTTAGCTCCCGGAACGAAAGAACAAACATGAAATCTACATCCTGATTGGCTTTTCCCTCGGCCCAGTCCAGAATGAACTTCTGCACAGAGACAGTTTTTCCAATTCCAGCAATGCCTTTAGTCAGCACACTTCTGAGACCTTTTGGTTCTTCATCTTCTCGTCCTTTGTATTTGAGATATTTATGATCCTGTATAGGTTTAAAGATGTCTGAGCAGTTGATTGGAGTATCTTCTCTGTGTCTCCTGTGTGTTTTCTCCATCTGTAGAACCTCATGTTCTTCATTCACCCCTTCACTCTCTCCCTCTATGATGTAGAGCTGTGTGTAAATCCTGTTCAGGAGGGTTCTATTTCCTTCTGTTTTGATTCCTTCAAATAAGCTCTCGTACTTGTTCTTCATGCTGCTTTTGTGTCTCTTTAGGACTCTTGGCAGGGCATTATCCACTGATTGCTTACAATTCTGCTGCTGTGCTCCATTTCCCCCCACCACAGTGTGTGTGTTTAGGTCTGCATTTATGGTGCAATGCCTGACGGGGGTAAAACATTAAAACAATTAGTAACACAAAATAACAGTAACTATTACAGTTTGTGTCACATATCCTTTGTCATGTCAAGAGATCCAAGGGCCTGGGGTTGTGTGTTCAATCCTCGCTCCAGTCAGTGTCTATAAAGAGTTTGCTCCGTTTGCCCCATGTCTACAAGGGTTTCCTACATGTGCTCTGGTTATTTTTAATCCTCTCTCCAGTCAGTGTTTATAAAGAGTTTGCTATGGTGGCCCCATCTCCACAAGGGTTTTCTACATGTACTCAGGTTTTCTTCATGCCTCCCAAAAAGCACACATATGAAAGGTGAATTGGCTATGCTAAAGCTCCCCTAAGTGTATAAAAGGTTGCATGTGGCACTCTATGATAGACTGGCAATCTGTCCAGAGAGTATTTCTGACTTCACACACTGAACATTACAGAGTCAGGCCACCAATGTCAACAGATGTTTGGTTAAAGGTATTATGTGACATTTGGTTGGCCAAAATTCAATGTTTTGACATTAAGTAACCAAAATCCAACACTTCCAGACATCACATGTCAAAGTCTTATTGACGTTGGAGCTTGAAGTCAACAAATCTGTGACATTAAATTCCAACTAAAATGTTTGTACAAGGTGGTGTTTGACATCAACCTAATGTTAATTTTCAACTTAAATTCAATGTTGTATGATGCTGGAGTTCAACGTCTTTCTGATGGTAAATTGTTGTCCAGTGGTGGTCCGCAAAGATTAATGGGGTACAGATAAGGGCTGATAAGCTATAAAGTAAGAGATGGGTGAGAAATGGTAAGAAATGGTCAGTGGGTGAAGGTGTGAGGAGGACATAAGCTCCACCCTTGCAGTGTGATTAGTGCTAAATTCAGGAGTTCTTCTCTCTCTTTCTCTCCCATGATAATTTTCATTACACCCTGCTTCATCAAACACAGTGTGTCCCAATATCTGTAGCCTGAATAATTTACATACCAAAATATTACACTTTATGCAATATTACACTTCTCTGCAACCATGTGCAGAGAAATGCAGAGGCAGTTTACAGTCTTGCTGATTTTGAGATACAGCCCTGAATTTCACAATGAATGTAATATAGTTTGTACAGTTCTAATATGTAATTTTATACATTGAGGTGGTTGTGGCATCCTCCCCAGCAACTGCCTGTCTGGAGAATGCCCTCCAAAGGCTCTCCAAAGTCATGAACAGCCCTCTTGCCATTTTGACACCAGTGTTAAGGACAGCCAGCAACCCTGCGTGGCTGGAGGGAGGGAAAACGGCAGTCTCCATGGCTGGCAAGCTCTGATGAGTAAACATGAACTCACTCCCCACCAGCAGCAGAATGCCTATACATACACTAATCCAGACTCTTTACCCTCTTGCTCTATGTTGTTCTTTGTCCTTCCTTATCATTTTTCATTTGCCTGTGTAAACATTTTTGCCATCTTTATGAGAAAGAGGCTAAATAATGTTGAGATGAGGCTAAAAAGGCTAAAAACATGTTTTCCCTATGAAATATGTTTGGTCCTAGTGCCCCCAGTGTTTGACACTAATTGAGGTGTGAAGTCAGAATCAGGCACAATCAGCATCCTCACAAAAGCCCATTAATCTAACTCAATGTGTGAGTGGTCACTGTAGCACTTAGCTAACATAATACCACACTCAGCAGCAGAGAAAGCGACAACTTGATCTTATATCTTTCAAAACTGAGGCCAGGCAAGCACAATACAACATAGAAAACAACATTGGAGAAGGTAGCCCAGAAGGTAGTTAACACATTGGGGAAGGTAGCCTGAGGGGATGACTACACCCTGATGGCTAGTTAAGCGGGTAAAGACACACCTTAACTTGCAAATAGCTGGATCCAGAAAGCAATGGGAAAGAATTTACTCATCAGGATTCGCATGCTCAAACATAAGGCATTCATACATTCATCACCACGCCCGTGCACAAAAAATATTATTGTGCAAGTATTGTGGGTTGAAAAATATTATGCTTTGATGTTTAGATGTTAAATTTAACTGAATATCTGTAGAAGGATTCCGTAACTTCATTTCCTGTCGTTGTTACACTGAATGACAATAACTTACTCTATGTTGGAGGGTGCGGCTCCACTGCATAATCCTGGAGGGATCCCCACAAATTGGTCACACTTCACAGAGACACAGCTGCATTTTCCTCCTCCACTTCTGAATGCAGGAGGTTCTGTAATGGACCAATTACTCTTTATATACACACAGCTGGGTTCTCCTCGTCCATTGCTGAGGCCAAGAGGTTGCTCGATGGACTGGTCGCTCTTTATAGAGACACAGCAGGGTTCTTCTTGTCCAATGCTGAAACCAAGAGGTTGCTTGATGGAGTGGTCACTCTTCATAGAAACATAGCTGGGTTCTGGAGGTTCTACAGGCTTTACCCTGAGAGTAAAGTGTTCAGTAAATATTTTCTTTTGTCTCCCATTGTCTGAGTGTAAGAGTATTTAGTCCTCTTAGTGCTCATTGACACTTACTCACCTTGGGTCAGAGGTTTCTCTTCCACTGCTTGACTGATGAAGCTGCATCATTTTTTACTTTTCACACACACACACACACACACACACACACACACACACAGCTGACCCATATAAATGAAACACATGTTGGAACACTCAGTGTAGGTTAATGAGCTTGTTTCAGTGCACTGTGAAATAATACAGTGATAACCAAACAATACTCTGCTGTAGATATATGCTGAATGTATTAGCAAGTGATACAAATTTTACAAAATATTTGATACAATATTTGATACAAAAAATTAATTCAGTAATTTCTCATCCCTATAATACACTAAAATGGTAGCTAATCCTTAGATTAGATCAAAACTGCTGTATGGTAAGTGAATATTTCCACACAAACACACACTGTACGTTTAGATAAGAAAGATCTTAATGCAGTCTTGAACTCTGTCCTACTTCAGTATGAACATCTTCTTGATACAGAAGGTACGGAAAAAGAAAATAAATCACTAAGAGAGAAGCAAAACACTACAGTTTAAATTGAAATCACTGCTACCTTTTCTGGGGCTCGTCTAGAAGTTCTTCAGTCTGTCTTCATTCTGTCTACACATCTGTCTACAGCAGAGAGAGAGAAACCTTACTGAACACACAATCAAACACTTCCCCTCCATTTCAGTGCTGTTTCTGCTCCCACTGACCCCATTACACACCTTAACGCTCTCTATCTCAGTCCACACTGAACCATTAAATGAGTGAACTCTGTTTTGTAGAAAGAGAGAAACCGGTCAGAGCGCATCTCTGTCTCATTGCATCATGACAGTAACTCAAGGATACTTCAGAGGTGTGTGTGTGTGTGTGTGTGTGTTTACATCCATCACTGGACAGTAATGATGTGACTATCTAATTCATATTTATTTATTCATTTATTTGAGGGGAAGTAAGGTGCCCATAGTTTTTGGGATTTAAAGTTTTTTTTTTATGAAAGACAGTCTTAATAAAAGTTTTTTTTTGTCTCTCTGATCTTTCACCCATAAACTGGTTTGTCTGGTCTGGGTTCTAAGAGGGAACACATTCCAGAAAAAAAAGACATTTGGGTTCTTTCTAAAAACTCAAATCAAAGTTTGAGACCAGGATTGAGAAAATCTTGATAAACGAAGCCATAATGTAGATTCATGTATTTGATTAATTTTATTATAATGTCTACTTTTTATGTCTGCTGCATCTCCACAAACAAATAATGGAACACTGAACACCAATGAACACTAATAATGAACTCTGCTTTATTAGAAAAAACAGTAATTTGTAAAGCTGTGACTGATAGAAAAGCTGCTTGACATTAGAAATGTTACTGATAAGTTTCACAACATGATGTTAAGCAAATTTGAATGCTGTTTAATAGGTAAAATCCTTCATTATTGTAGTGAGTATTGACATGGCATTTTTGTGCCTTAAATTTGTCTTATAGATGCCTATGCATGATATTTTCATGATATATTAATTCGGTGATTACATATTCTACATTTTATGACCCTTAATGTTTGTTTCTTTTAATCAGTTTTCTTTTTGTTTTTACTGTCATATGTATAGCTAGTTACTATACTAGCAAATCATCTGTTTTCTTAAAAATAAAAGAGTGGATTAAATCACAGCTGAATGTCCTGAAATGTATAAAACATCTTTGACATTAAAGGCTAATGTCCTTATTTGTTGTTGACATACACTAACCTGCCAGTGTTATGAAACCAGTAAATAGTTATTTGTTACTGGTTGTTAGATTAGATTGTGACATATACTGTCAGCCTCTGTAATATGAAATTATTACATTAAAACAACTGCAATTGGCTGGTGCTTATAGTCACTTAATCTCAATTCAATTATTGAATGACAGATGAGACAGATGTCACAGTATTTTTCATTGCTCTTTGTATGATTACTAGTAACATTTAAACTCCCATGTATTTGTGATTCAGCAAATCTCTCCTTTAAGGAATATGACCAGAATGAGAAGTTCAACTACTACTACATCTTTAGACTCATCTGGTTCATTGTCATCCTCAGATGAACACAAGAAACATAATGGAACAAAGAGTAAGAAGAGAAAGAAAAAAAGTGAGAAGAGAAAATCAAAAAAGGCAGAGAAATCTGTAGAAGAGGTACATTTTGTCATGTTTTATAAAAATTTCATACATTACATATTGTGTTCTTGACGAATTAAATGGACTCTAGGTAGACCTGTAACTACAGAACTACAATAACATAAAAATTATAATCTATTTCAGTGATATAATACAAGAGATGTTTATGTTTATAATGTTAAACAGTGTAACATATTTTCACTTTTTTTAAGTGCACTTTTATTAATGTTTCACAAATGTTGTTCATATGTTCGGTGCAGAACATAATAGGGCATATTGATTTTTGATGATCTTAATATGCTTACAGCACGTACACACAGGGACAAAAGTGTTGGTACCGCTCGGTTAATGAAAGAAAAACCCAAAATGGTCACAACACAATGGAAATAACTTGAATCTGACAAAAGTAATAATAAATAAAAATTCTATGAAAATGAACAAATGAAAATCTGACAATGATTTTGAACTATGCTTCAACAGAATAATTTTAAAAAGTAAACTCATTAAACAGGCCTGAACAAAATTAATGGTACCCCTGACAATAAGGTGACCGAAGGGACATGTTAAATTAAGATGTGTCCACTAATTAGCATCACAGGTGTCTACAATCTTGTAATCAGTCAGTAGGCCCATATATAGGGCCACAGGTAGTCACTGTGCTGTTTGTTGACATGGTGTACCACACTCAACATGGACCAGATGAAGCGAAGGAAAGAGTTGTCTCAGGAGCTTAGAAAGAAAATTATAGACAAGAATGTTAAAGGTAAAGGTTATAAGTCCATCTCCAAGCAGCTTGATGTTCCTGTGACTACAGTTGCACATATTATTCAGAAATTTAAGATCCATGGAACTGTAGCCAACCTCCCTGGATGTGGCCACAGGAGGAAAACTGATAAATCAAAGAGATGAATAATATGAATGGTAACAAAAGAGCCCAGAAAAACTTCTATAGAGATTAAATGTGAACCTCAAGCTCAAGGAACATCAGTGTCAGATCACACCATCCATCGTAGTTTGAGCCAAAGTGGATGACCAAAGAGGATACAATTGTTGAAAACAAATCATAAAAAAGCCAGACTGGAATTTGCCAAATTACATGTTGACAAGCCCCAAAGCTTCTTGAAGAATGTTCTAAGGACAGATGAGACAAAAATGAAACTTTTTGCCAAGGCAAAACAGCTCAATGTTCACAGACAGAAAAATTAAGCATATCAAGAAAAGACCATTGTCCCTACTGTGAAACATGGAGGAGGCTCTGTTGTGTTCTGAGGCTGCTTTGCTGCATCTGGCACAGCGTGTCTTGAATCTGTGCAGGGTACAATGAAATCACAAGACTATCAAGGGATTCTAGAGAGAAATGTGCTTCCCCCTGTCAGAAAGCTTGGTCTCAGTCGCAGGTCATGGGTCTTGCAAGAGGATAATGACCAAAAACACAGCTTAAAAACACCCAAGAATGGCTAAGAGGAAAATATTGGACTATTCTGAAGTGGCATTCTATGGACCCTGACCTAAATCTGATTGAGCATCTTTGGAAGGAGCTGAAACATGCTGTCTGGAAAAGACATCCTTCATACCAGAGATAACTGGAGCAGTTTGCTCATGAGGAGTGGGCCAAAATACCTGCTGTGTGGTGTAGAAGTCTCTTTGACAGTTACTGGAATCATTTGATTGCAGTGATTTCCTCAAAAGGTTGTGCAACAAAATATTAAGTTAAGGGTACCATCATTACTGTCCAGGCCTGTGCCATGAGTTTAAGTAATTCTGTTGAAGCATGGTTGAAAAGCAATGTCTGACTTTCATTGCTTAATTTTCCTAGCATTTTATTTATTTCATTAACTGAGGGGTACTGTCAGGTCCGTGCTGCTGCGCCCACCCCGGGGATGGTCCCGGGCCGTGGCCCACATGCTCTCCTTGGGATTTTTATGTTGAAGTTTAGTTCATGTCTAGTTTCACTGACTTTTAGGTTGACTTCTATGCTTACGTATCACGTCACGGTTTGGTTGTTTTCACGTGTGTTTAATTTATGTTCTCTATTCTACAGTGTGTGCAGAATCATTAGGCAACTTAATAAAAAACAGGTGAACATGTCATTTTTACACCCTTACTGGCCAGCCACGCTGTGGAGTATTTGGATGCATGTGATTGAGCGTTGTCCTGCATTAAAATTATGTTTTTCTTGAACAAAACCGACTTCTTTCTGTATCAATGCTTGAAGAAGGTGTCTTCCAGAAACTGGCAGTGGGTCTGGGAGTTGAGCTTCACCACAAGTTCATCTTTGATGATACCAGCCCATACCAGTACCCCACCTCCACCTTGCTGGCGTCTGAGTCGGAGTGGAGCTCTCTGCCCTTTACTGATCCAGCCTCGGGCCCATCAAGAGTCACTCCCGTTTCATCAGTCCATAAAACCTTAGAAAAATCAATCTTAAGATATTTCTTGGCCCAGTATTGACGTTTTATCTTATGTTTCTTGTTCAAAGGTGGTCATTTTTCAGCCTTCCTTACCATGGCCATGTCCCTGAGTATCACACACCTTGTGCCACACCCCTTCTCATTACAGAGATGCACATCACCTGATTTACTTGATTGGTAGTTGGCTTTCAAGACTATAGAGCTTGGAGTAGAACAACATGTATAAAAAGGATGATGTGATCAAAATACTCATTTGCCTAATAATTCTGCACACAGTGTATTGATTCGGTTCACCTGAGGCTATGGTATTTAGGGAGCCAGCGCGAGTAGACTTGTAGCCAATAATTGTTTACTCTGAGCCATCCCGGTAAATTCTGTAGCACCTGGCGCACGCGGTTTTGTTTATCCCTCAGTTCCCCAGGCTCTGTTTGCTGGTTTTAGTTGTCGTTCTGCCTCCCCTTTACGTTCCACTTTTCAACCTAGCTTTCAGTCTCAGGTGTGTTTATCATATTGTCCACATTTCTTTGTCACATTTGTGTTTTGGTTCGTTTGGCCCTGTACTTTGCTGCCTTTTTCATTTACATTTACCCCTTGCTTTTTGTTAATAAATTACTCTTGCATCTAACTATCCCTGTGAGTGTTCATCCCTCCTTGTCAGACCTAGCCAGTTTTTGTTAAGTCACTGGTATGGACTGCAATTAAACAACTGGCGCACTTACACCAGGGCCAAATACTAATGTGATGTGCAACAATAAACATGCTTGGAGCAGCTACACTGTACAGATCCTGTGACTATAGCACAGTCCACAACTTTTGCAACTGATAAATTAGTTATTTAACATGTAACTCATTTGTGAAAGTGTTGCCCAAATTTGTTCATGTTCATTTGCATTTTCAATAATAGGAACCATTCTATATGATCAACTTTGCTTTCCATGTGGAATTCAGTGAGAAGGAAAAAAAAGTCTGCAGGATTATGGGCAGTTATTACACAATGACTTGCTACAAGTGCGTAACACAGTTCCCACTAGTCAGCTTTCTTTGATTTTCTGTGATCTTTGCAAGAGGCCAAATGAGAATGTGTAAAACAAAACTGATTTTTGCTGCCCAGCAACTCGTTTTCAACAAACCTCACTACTGTTCTTTGGGTTGAATGCAGTCAAATTCTCACAGCAATGCTCCAGCATATAGCACAAAGCCTTCCCAAATCAGTAGAGACTCATACTGTAAAGGGGGCTGTAAATGCTAAAGATTTATAAGATTTAAAGTGAAATAATTGAATGTAATTATTTTATTATTTACTAGAATACTATGTGATGTTTTCACTATGGTGATGTATAACCCAAATTTATGTTAGGTCAGAATCAGGTTTTGCATAGTGGATAATAATTTCCATCACAGTCTATATCATGTACTTATGCAGCATTGCCAATTTATCTACATGCACTAGAACTAATTTGTAGAAAGCCGCCAGGTTTGATTATTATATGTAATCTCATGTTTTGTTTTGTTTTACTAGGATTACAAAAGTACTTTTGAAACCTTCCTTCTATATGAGAAACTGGATGAGAACAGTGTTAACAGCCTTTTGAACTACCTCGGAGAACACGTGTTTGCCTTATGGAAGCTTGCTGTGCAAAGAAGAGCCCAAAACATCTAAATGTCTCAGTTTCAACTTTATTACAAATCAGTAATATAGTACAAATATTCATTTGTGAGCAATTATATAAAAAACAATTTGGGTCAGCTAAGTGGAAAGCATGTTTCCGTGGGTTAAGAACATTTATAAAGGAAAGTAAAGCTTAAATAAGAGCAGAACAGCGACTCTTATAATTGAGGCAACAGCTTACTGTATAAACATTTCAAAACAGATCTTTACTTAATTAGAAGAACATTTCAGAGTAAGATAAAGTTGATAGATGACACACACATACAATAACCAGACATTAGACTAGATACTGTTTAGAGACTATTCTATCTCTGCACACACGCACTGAGGAGTTAGAATTAACACCAAACCCTGCGTAAAGCGGCTCAGTGAATGTGGTATAGAGTGTGTGTATGCGGGTCAGCGTGTGAAAGTAAGTTGAGACACTGCAGAAGGACAGAGTGCCAGCCGGCCAGTCTACATACACTCCTACTCTGCCAGACTGGTGTGGGTGGGGAAGTACGCCAATGACCTTTTTATTGTGAATGACCGAGTACTTGTTATTAAAGTACTTAAGAATCCAGGACTGATTATTGAATCCAAACAGACTGTCATGACCATCTCCTTTCCTTTTGATCCGTCCGTATGACACGGCTATCACAACGCCCCACCCACTCCAATCAGCTTCCCAATAACAGCGTCCAGCCATACTTTCCACACTTAGAACCTGCTGCCAGTGTTCAAATCTGCTCAGATGATTTGGATAAAACTGATCTCTCACACACTCAACCTTTCGGTTGCTCTCAGACAGAGAGAGGAGTGCGTGTGCTGTGTTTGGGTCCAGAGTAAGCTCACAGGCATCTGCGCACACAAATATACACACACACAGATTAGACACCACTGAAACACTATGAGTAAGTCTATGCATGTGTGTGTGTGTGTGTGTGTGTGTGTGTGTGTGTGTGTGTGTGAGAGAGAGAGAGTGTAATGTATCTTACATTTCTTTACTCCTGGTTTCATCCTGTTTTCCACTCCATGATCAACCCTAAACACACACAAAAACACACATTTTGTAAAAAGCCAGAGTATGGGATTTTGTAGAAAACATTGTGTAAGCTAGAAAAATTCAAACAGAAGAAATCCCACTCTTTGCCTCCCCCTGCTTCAAAAGCCACATCCTAAAACACAAACCAGTGCAGTCTGACTAGTCACACAGAAATAGCAGGAAAGTAAATTCAAACTTTGAACAATTAGCAGCGCAAGCTTGTGAAGCTTGCTCCTAACACACAACTGTGTGTGTGTGTGTGTGTGTGTGTGTATGACTCTGTAATGAACTCTGCACATGCACAAATGAGTACAAATGAGTTCATAACCCCCCCTCCCCCCAATATCGTCACTACTCACTGCAGTTTCTTTAGTTTACAGTGTGGATTTTTCTGTAGATCAGAGAGCAAAATCACTCCAAACACCCCTGGGTAATTATAGGTCAAATCCAGTTCTCTCAAGCAGGAGGACTTTGATTGCAGAGCGAAAGTCAGGGAACAACAGCCTTCTTTTGTAACCATACACCCAGACAATCTGCAGAAAGAAAGGAAAAAGGTGTTTTTTTCTGTTTGTTTTTTACACAGAGACAAAATAAACTGCAGAGCATGTGTTGAATATGTAGATGTAGGTCTTAACCTTAGCTAATTTTAATAATAAAATCTCAATTGACACTTTAATGTAGGGGTGTGCGATACTGCAATAATATCACAATTTTGGGGGGGATTCTGCCAATAATGACAATTAGATACTTTTCATTCTTCAAAATGTTTGTAAAAGTCTGCATTGTGCTAGCATTCAAGTTAAATGAATACAAAAACAGTGCAAGTGTTACTGACATTACAAACTTGTTTTTGTACATTAAATTGTAATTTAATTAATTACTATGTAATTAATATGAATGTAATATTTCGATTATATTATAATAACATTATATTTATATTTCATGTTATTTATTGTCATTTTCAAATGTCTTAAGTTTTATAATTTTACCTTATGCATGTTCAAACATCTAAACAAATAAAATAACTGAGGTTACAGAATTAGATGGTCACAGATTATGGTCCAACAGGTCCTTGGCTGGTTTTGACTTGTAGCGAGCAGTGGTTTTAATAATCTTCATATTCAGCATCTCAGATAATGAAATACATTTGTTGTCTTAAATAATTACTAGTAGAATAACATACTCAAATAAACATAAAATGTCAGTGGTCAGTGAGTGTGTTTACCTGAACAACTCAATATAGCATTAGAATAAACCCCCAAAAAATTAAGTCAATGATATTGACTACCTGTAAAACAATATATAATGTATAACATTAGAATAAACACAACATACAATCAGTGGTTAGAATGTGCTGTTGGTCAGTAAAGTTATTGAAGTGTTGGTTAGAAGAGTTAAAGGGAAAAGTCAAGTTAGATTGCTGATCATCTCTGTGAACATTGGATGGATTGTTCATTTCCACCAGCAGCTCATCTGATTTACTTTAATGAAGAAGTGAGAAAATAAACAAGGACTGTGCAAAAAAAAAAAAAAATACATTTGTAATTTGATATTATGCACTATTGTTAATTTTGTTGCACAATCATTTAAATGAGGCATGGATGTGAATTAAGGATAAAACGTTTGACATTTGTTTGCTCATGATGCCGCAGACCAGTTCCACATACTCACCACTACCCCCCACTATCACGCCGTCTAAGTCTCCCGTAGCGTCAGGGTTTTTCTTCATTCAGAAGAAAGGGGGGGGGGGGGGTTGAGGTTGAGGTCGTGTATAGACTACCGGGCACTTAACGCTATTACCAGGCGCTTCCCCTATCCCATGCCGTTGGTCCCGTCTGCCCTCGAACAGTGGCGGGGGTCCCGAGTGTTTAGCAAGCTGGATTTGCGCAGTGCGTATAATCTCGTGCGGATCAGGGAGGGGGACGAGTGGAAGACGGCGTTTATGACCACCACGGGGCATTACCAGTATCGGGTCATGCCGTATGGCCTAGCCAACGCCCCCTCTTCCAGTCGTTCATTAATGACGTCCTGAAGGACTACCTCGGACGATTCGTGGTGGTCTTTCTGGACGACATACTGGTGTACTCCCCCGACCTGGTCACCCATGTGCGCCACGTCCGCCTGGTCCTGGCGAGACTCAGGTCCCACCTGCTGTTTGTTAAACTAGAAAAGTGTGTGTTCCACGTGCCGGAGATACCTTTTCTGGGTTACATTATCAGCGAGCGGGGGGTTCTTATGGATCAGGCAAAGGTTCAGGCGGTCCTGGATTGGCCGACACCAGGCTCGGTCAAGGAAATACAGAGTTTTCTAGGGTTTGCAAACTTTTACAGGAGGTTCATTAGAGACTTCAGTAGTTTGGCAGCGCCCATCACGTCATTGCTTAAGGGAGCCCCGCGGCGCATCACTTGGACGCCGGCCGCGGAGGACTCGTTCCAAGCACTCAAGCGTGCTTTCACGTTGGCCCCATTGTTGCGACACCCCGATCCCCGTAGGTCATTCGTGGTGGAGGTGGATGCCTCCGGTACAGGGGTGGGGGCCGTCCTGTCAGAGACAGGAGGTAAGCGGGAGGTAATCGGGAGCTCCTGGCGGTTAAGATGGCACTGTCCGAGTGGCGTCATTGGTTGGAGGAAGCTGCCCACCCATTCCTAGTCCTTACGGACCATAAGAACCTCGAGTATCTCCGGCAAGCTAAGTGTCTGAACCCCAGGCAAGCCAGGTGGTCCCTGTTTTTCGCCAGATTCCAGTTTCACATCACGTACAGGCCGGGCTCCCGTAACACTAAGGCGGATGCCCTCTCCCACATCCACCAAACGGCGGAGGTCGACCCGGTACCCTTGTTACCACCTTCGGTCTCAGTCGCGGCGATTCAATGGGACCTAGATACGAAGATAGCTGAGGCGCTTTCCCGCACCGTCGTTCCCACGGTGTGCCCCCCAGACAAGGTCTACGTACCGAGCACGTTCCGGGAGAGGCTCATTGGCTGGGCCCATGCCTCTCCAACGGCCGGCCACCCAGGTGAGACCCGTACTTTCCACCTACTGGCAGCCAAGTACTGGTGGGAAGGGATGCGGGCAGACATTCACCGTATAATTGCTTCATGTAGCACCTGCGCCCTGTGCAAAACCCCCAAGACGCTCCCTTCAGGGAAGCTCGTGCCTCTGCCCGTCCCCGACCGCCCGTGGTCTCACCTGGCGGTAGACTTTGTCACGGATCTGCCCGAATCCGGGGGTTACACGGTGGTGATGACGGTGGTGGATCGTTTCTCGAGGGGGGTTAAGTTCATCCCGTTCCCTACGTTGCCCACAGCCATGCAGGCAGCCCAAGCCCTGGTAGACCACGTCCTCCAGAATTTCGGAATCCCGGAGGACATAGTATCAGACCGAGGGGCCCAGTTCACATCCTGGGTGTGGGGTGCGTTTTGCGAGCACCTGGGGGTGAGTGTAAGTCTTTCCTCAGGATACCACCCTCAGACCAATGGCCAGTGCGAGCGCACTAACCAGGAGCTGGGGAAGTTTCTGCGGATCAACTGTCATGACTACCCCAGCAACTGGTCGCGGTATCTGGTTTGGGCCGAGATGGCCCAGAACTCGCTGAGGTGCGCGACCACTGGCCTCACCCCCTATCAGTGTATGTTAGGCTACCAACCCCCGTTGGCCCCTTGGACTGCTGCGGAGACCCATGTACCAGCAGTCGATGCCTGGATGCGCCGCAGCGAAGCCGTCTGGGCCAAGACCCATCAGCACATCCAGACCTTCCTGCGGCGCTACAAGACACAGGCCGATCAGAAGCGTGGGGAGACCCCGTCATACGCGCCCGGAGATCGCATATGGGTCTCCACACGGGACATTCGGACTGGTCTTCCGTCACAGAAACTGGCAGCTAAGTACATGGGTCCATTCGAGATTGTTAAGCACATCAACAAGGTTTCTGTTAAGGTTCGTTTACCCCCACACTCACGTATACATCCTGTGTTTCATGTTTCGCACGTTCTGGGTTCTCAGGCATCTGGCCGGCGACCGGGGCGTCCCCGTCGGGGGACCCGACCGGCCGCCTCGGGGGGGGTACTGTCAGCCCTGCGGCGCCGCGCACCCCCCCCAGCGGGCGGCTTCGGGCCGCGGTCCACAGGCTCCTTGGGACTTTTCAGTCAATGTTGGGTTGATTTCAATGTTCACATACTTTCTGTTCCTCCCGTTGGTTTTCTCACTAAGGACTTTTTTTTTTTGTTGACAGCGGTCGCAGTAAGGTGCAATGTTTTCTGTTTATGTCTGATTTGTTTCACCTGAGTGCTGGGGTACAAAGGGAGCAAACGCAGATGCCTCGGCGCCGAGAAATACTCTTGCGATGCCAAGCTGTAAGGTTGGCTTCATGTTTTGGAGACTTCTAGGGAGGTCTACGAGTTCTAGTAGTTTATGCTCTATCGGAGCGGTTTCACGTTCAGGACTTCGCTGTCTGATTCACCGGTTGGTCGCCAGGGAGATTTGGCGTCCGGTTCCCTTGCACCTGAGTCGAGTAAGTTCATCGGCGCCTGACGAGCGCGGTTTTGGGGTGAGGTTTTTGTTTGTTAGTTTCATTGGCTCTGTTTCGTTCTAGCCTTCCTCCCCCCCATTTGATTTGTCCCCTCTCGCTTTGCTCCCGAACTGCTTTCCAGCCTCAGGCGGTTTTCCAGGTTTATCCCCGTTTCAGTTGTCACCTGTTTGTTTGTGTTTGTTCATTTTGGTTTGGTCATTAAAGACTGTTTCCTTGCATTGCTCTGTCCCTGCGAGTGTTCCCTTGTCCCGCCTAGCCAGCATGACACTGAGGGGGTAAGTTAGGCTAGCAATAGCAATGTTTCAGAAAAGGTTTAAAAGTACACTAAATGCAAGCTTCCTCAACAAGAATTTGCTTATCATTCAACACCATCAAACATGGCAAACCATTTGAATAGGGCAAGTTGCTATAAGGGGCCATTCTCCAAATATCTGGCCAGTTTTTATGCAGGCAATAAGACTTTTTAATGGTTCATTGAAAATATGTCTTTCTTGGGCCAGAACTGAAATCACAAGTGTTAGTTTGATTATTTGTTTACATCCATGATTTATTTATATTTGATGTAAAGTACAGTTGCCTATTAGCCTGTAGAAGACAAGAAATAGTTTTAACTCCGGCAACACCACACATTTCGGTTTGGCCTACCATTTTTCTCCATTTAACCATTATTAATTCAATAATTTAAATCTTAACTCACCATTTTTGTGTTTTATTCATAAGTTTTTATGTTAAAAGAGAAATAAAGGAATCAGCTAATCTTGTTGAAAAAGTGATTTTCATGTTTAAAACTGAAACAAAGAAATTTAATTGAAGCATAGCTCATTTTGCCAATGAAGCTACTACACTCCAGTTTAACCCCAGTCCAGCATATCTAACAAGGTTAATATTGGCTAGCTGGCTAAACAACTAATTAGATCACACTGGCCATTTTATACGAACATCACACCTACCCAAAAAACTGTAAAGAACTTTCTAGAGTGTCTATCAATATGTCCAACAGCACATCACGGCATGGCTGTGAAAACATACAAACTGTAATACGTATTGATAGATAATATGACTCACTAGCTAGCTGCCTAAAAAAAAATCAACTACAACTTAGGTCCTGCAGGCAGGCTCTTTGAGTAAAGACTGTCAATTACTTAATTCGTAAGTGAACTGAAACTGAATCCTGGGGGGGGGGGGGGGGGGGGATTATATAAGCACAAGGAAAACTAACTGCTAGAATTAGGCACTAGAGACAGAAAATGTTTAAAAGAGAAAAACAAGATGGAAAATAAGCTGTTTTGTTATTGTGTTATTGAAACATATGGGGTGGAACTACACATGATACTGCAGCTAGTAGAGGCGCTAGACTTCACTTTTTAAAGACGATGTGTATGTTTCCTTATAGTCATTGAAACAGACATTCATGCAAGTTAGAGTTTGTTCCACCTAGTGTTGCAAAGTCTCTCCTGAGGTGTATAACGTTAGCTGCTGTAGCTTGTATGGCATTATACAATAAGTAGTTTTTAGTAAAGACTCCAGCAGAAGAGTCTTGATGCTTGGCAAACTTCAAAACCATTTGTAAATATGCTACTTATTTATATTCATTATTAATATTATTTTGATATGTACATAACTGATGAATAAAACTGAATTTCAGATCTATCATTTGTTATCATGAAGGAAAAGCTTGTGTCTTATATGTGTAAGAAATTTTGTTAATAATCTGATTTACAGAAATCTCACCTGAGTGTCTCTAGTTTACAGTGGGAACTATTCAGTCCAGCAGAGAGCAGCTCCACTCCTGAATCCAGCAGGTCATTGTTACTGAGGTCCAGCTCTTTCAGGGAGGAGTTTACTGACTGTAGAACTGATCCCAGATTTTCACAAGATTTTCTCTCAAGATTACACACAGCTAGTCTGCAAAAATATAAGTTACATCAGATCTTCCAGTATACTCTAAGAAGGTTATCTGAATTGACTAAGTATTTATTGTTTGGAGAGTATTTAGTTGCATTATCTAACTGCAGTGATTGTAGTGAGTGATACACTAAATAACTTTGTTACTTAACTTTTTTCTTTTAGGAATGAATGAATAGAAAACTCACCGGAGTGTCTCCAGTTTACAGTGAGAACTATTCAGGCCAGCAGAGAGCAGCTCCACTCCTGAATCCTGCAGATCATTTTTACTGAGGTCCAGCTCTTTCAGGGAGGAGTTTACTGATTGTAGAACTGATCCCAGATATTCACCAGACTTTTTCTTGAGTTTGCAAACAGCCAGTCTGCCAATAAAAAAACCCATTACAACAGATCCAAACAGATCAATTATACTCAAAGAAGAATATCTAAAGGGAGTCAGTGATGAAGTATATCAAGTCATTCAAAATGACAAACTACGTTCCTCCAGGAACATAGTGCAACACTGAGCAGCACAAGATCACACAGCCTACATAAAGTAGAAAGTAAAAAACAGAACTTAAAAGTGCTTACCTTAATATGATTTTTAGTTAAGCTGAACCAAAACTATAACAAGGTTTCTTGTTAAAAATTTACCTGATCTTACAACCTGCATTGTCAAAACTTACAAATTGTAGTTGAACCCTAATTATGCCAGAAATTGACTTCGGCCATCTTGAAATGGATTTCACCTGCAGCAAGGATTGACTTTGGTTACCCTGAACTGAATATTAAGGTCCAGAAGGTGAGTGTTTGGAGTATTTTGGTTGAAATACTACCTTTGTCATAGTTACATGTTTAAATATGTAAAATATATTATTCTACCAGCCAGTTAGCTAACCTAAGCATTTCCAACAGCTGCCGTAATATTGCCATTGTGCTGAAAGAGGTCATTGTTCTCAGACATTTTAGACCTCCCTACTGCTTTTACCCAGCTTTTCGGCCTGCTCTATTCCTTGAACATGGAGTTTTCAAAGGAACATAAATAAACTTTTGAAGCAATTTAGCACATTGTCATGGAATCTACCACTTGCTTACAGCGTGTCAGGATCTTAAAAGCCAAGCTCTTACACCATGGCCCCTCCCCTTTGCTGGTTGACCCAACCAGTCTGTGTGCAATGTAATGGGCAGGAGCACTGGTGGCTAGGGGCAGTGGTGGCTCAGCGGTTAGAGCGCCGGGATATCGATAACGGTTGTGGGTTCGATTCCCGGGCTCAGCAAGCTGCCACTGTTGGGCCCTTGAGCAAGGCCCTTTACCCTCTCTGCTCCCCGGGCGCTGGAGTTGGCTGCCCACCGCTCTGGGTGTGTGTGTGTGTACTCACTGCCCCCAACACATGTGTGTGTGTGTGTGTGTGTGTGTGAGAGAGTGTGTGTTCACTACCAGATGGGTTAAATGCGGAGGACACATTTTGCTGTACAGTGTACACTGTACAGTGACAAATACGTGCATCTCTTAATGCTCACATGTCCTGACATTCTAAAGAATTTACGTAATGTTTGTAATATATTCTGACACATAAAACCTCAGAGAACCTATTTTCTCCATACTGTAAATTATTGTCATCAGTGTCTAGGATTTGTGTGTTTAACATTTTTCCAGTCAATTTACTAATTATTTACCTGAGTATCTCCAGTTTACAGTGTGAACTCTTCAGTCCAGCAGAGAGCAGCTCCACTCCTGAATCCTGCAGGTCATTGTTACTGAGGTCCAGCTCTTTCAAGGAGGAGTTTACTGATTGTAGAACAGAGCATAGAGCTCCACAAGTGTTCTTGGTGAGAGAACAGCCAGCAAGTCTGCAAAGAGTAGACTATAATGTACAACATAATATAATATACAATATTGTTAATAATTAAAGATGGATCTTGTTATTAACATCTTAAGGTGGCTTTTTCAAGTTTAGGTTTATTGATTTTTATGCTCTAGCTATTATACATTATAGCATTTATTTTGAATTATTCAGTATGCAGTCTGATAGCATTCACCATAAATGCCTCAGACTGACATATGTTTAAAATTGGGTAAGAGTATTGCGTCTTATGGGGGAAACAGATTAAAGACTTAACACCAATAATCAGATACCCCTCTTTGAATTCGGTTCAATCTCACACTCTCCTGCCAAACTTGTATTTTCTCCTACAATTCAATCCAATTACATTAAGCTCATTGCTGCATCCAAGTATCCAAACATGCAGTAAGCAAGATGCTGATTGGCTGTTTGCAGGTGGTTTGTATAGGTGATCGCTTGTCAACAGAATGAGGTTCCATCTTTTGTACATCCCTTCAAGAACCCATTAAAGCCATTCTTAGAGTTAAGAGTCGACCCAAATATTACAAAGTGTTGATAAATAAAAGGTGTACATCCCCCCCTCATTTATCTTTCCCACAGCAAGGTCTGTAACAAACAAAAGAGAACCAAAATGGCATACTCAAAAAAAGGGAGACAATAAACCACAAACAGAGTACCACATAAAACGCCCTCAGCATTGGGGCTAAGAATAAGGCTGCAACAGAAAAGGCTTATTCCCAAATTAATAAACTTAAAAGGCAGTGAGCTGAGCCACTTTAAACCCAGAGTTTCTATCCTTAATTCGGAATTCTCATTCTCTTTTTCTTTTAATTTCTATTGTTCTTAGTAATCAGCTCTGGGAAACACTGGACCAGTCTAAGGGAGGTGGGATGTGGCCAGTCAGTAAATGCCTTACCTTTGGCTGGATGCATGTGAAGGGCACCCTTGGAGACAATAAAGCCCAGGAAGGCCACAGAGTCTGCATGAAACACATTTCTCCAACAGGAGCTGGTTTTAAATTAAAATGTCATCGAGGTACACATATATAAACCTGTCCAGGGTCTCCCTTAACACCTCATTAATAAAACATTGGAAGATGGCTGGCACATTCATGAGCCCAAAGGGCATTACTTGGGTAATACCTAGAAGGGATGATAAATGCAGTCTTTCACTCATCCCACTTTCTTATGCAGATGAGTTTGTAGACACTCTGCAGGTCCAACTTGGTAAATATGGAAACCCACTGGAGTGACTCAAAGGCAGTGGGCATAAGAGGAAGGGGGTAGCAGTCTTAAATGTTATTGCATTAAGGCCACAATAATCAATACAAGGGCAAAGCCCTCCATTCTTTTTTACTACACAGAAAAAGCTTGCCCCTGCAGGAGAAGAGGAGGGTGTTATGAAGCCCGATTCCAAGGTTGATGGCACTATCAGATGGCCTATGGGGAGGTAGGGCTTGGGCCTTTTCTTTGCTGAACACTTCCTTGAGATCCCAGTACACTTCTGGAACATGAGAAAAGGTTGGCTGAGACTGAGGTGCCTGTACCTCGGACATGGGTGCTGAGAACCCAAAGCAATTGCCCTGGTAGTTGGGCCCCCATGCATACACAGACCTGGTACACCAGTTAATGGGACAGTTATGGAGTTCAAGCCAGGGGTATTCCAACACCAACTGAAGATGAGGGGCCTGGGTGACATAACTCCACTCACGCAACATGTGAGCCCATCCATAGTGTAAGGGGCTGAGTGTGGTGTGACTCAGTGACTTTCCATCTACAGCAAGAATAGGCTTGAGGGGGGAAGTAGGATCTGGTAAGAGAGTCCAAGCAACAGGAGCCTGAGCAGCAGCTGCTTGCATAATTTGCTCACCTGCTGCACAATTTGATGCAGCAGTTGCTCATGGCAGCCAGTAGCCAAGCCCTGATGCTGTTTGGCTTCTTTAAGTCATTCCAGCTGTGCTAGGTCAATGATTGGCTGCACCCTTCTGTTACAGGATGGGGGTGGTGGACCCAAGAGCAGAGCTTTTGGCAAATGTTTTTATTATAACAGGGAGATAAATAAATGAACTGAAAAATTGATAATCAGAAAGGTGAACAGGGGACAAGGATGATTGGGTGTGTTTTGCTTAGTGTCCTGGAAACCATGTTTGAACCAGCAACCCACTGAACCAAAAGGCAGAGTGTTACCACTGCACTACAGGGGAGGTGTGAAAAGAAGTAGAAAAAACACTCCAAGTAGCAGTGGGGTGAAAAAGGCGCAAACAACAAACAAAGGAGACACACAAAAGGGCTACTCAAACAAAGGGAGAGAATAAACAACAAACACCCTTAGCCTTGGGGCTGAGAATAAGGCTGCAACTGAAATACTTGTTCACAGAAATTAATAAACTTAAAGGCAATGAGCTAAGCTCTTGGTTTAGCTCACACTTAAAACCAAGAGTTTCCTTCCTAAAGTCAGAATTCACTTGACTTATTTTCTTTTCTCTTGTCCTTAGTTTTCTTTCATTTCTTTCATTGCTTTTCTCTTTACCAGCATACCATCTGCCCCTCTACAAAGGTGCAGCACTGAACCATTGTTTGGGAAAGCTTTTATGCCGAGCCCATCAGGTGTGTCTGATCAGCAGTAATCACTGGGGCTTCTGGGAAATGGAGTTTGCAGAGCTGCTTCCAGGTGCTTTCTTACTACACTGATTTGCTGTTGGTGGCCAGCGGTGTGGACTAAACCCTTACAAAGATCTCTAATAAAAACGATTTAAATACTGAAAGGAAGTAGTTTCTGAAGTTTTGTTGTTTCCCCCTGTGAGCCTATTACACAGCTCGTTCAATCAAGGGTGTAGAATTGGGTAGGGACATGTCCCTACCAATATCCAGTGACTACTGAATTGTTCCAAGCAATAATTTTGATCAAAAATGAAAACACAATGGTCTGTCTAGTCAATGTATTCGGCACACAAACAGTTTATTCTGGATATCCTGTTCTCCTGTGAGTAATTGTTGATGTGAGATGTTGATTTGTATTTGTAAGAACTGCCAAAACTCACCAACTAGATGTGCACATAGGCTGAGTGAGAGACACCATCCAACAGCTGTGTGCATAAAAATCATGGCTCATATTGATTCAGTCAGGGACAGTGCATTTAAAAAAAGTGGGGATTGAATACATAGGCTATTATACAGAATGGGTGGAAACTAATACTAACTACTAACCCTAACCTTCTTTACCAGTCAATGAAAAATCATAACTGATAATGTGTAGATTTAACAATAATTGTAATAATAATACTCAGCAAAGCCATAAATGTTGTTGCTCTCTGTTCAGTTGGCAGCATCAGTGTGTTATTTTGTCAGATGACAGAAACACAACTGTGCAGTAGTTCAGACAGAGGAGAGACAGGTGGAGAGGTAGGGTGACGTAAAGTTAGATAATAAATTGGTGATATGTTGGTAGTGAGATTCAGTATTGTGACAGATGTTAGGCTAATGACATATCAGTGTCTAAAATGAGTGCTTTGAATAGGCACATGTTGTCTCACTTGCATTCATCAGTGTGTTATTTTTAGGTGACAGAATCCTGACAGGTAGTAGTTTGTTTGTCATTAAATGCAAGTCAGTGTAGACTAACGACCTAATTGTAAATCCTTGAATTGCATTGTTTTGTTTTGTTTTTTTCAATTTATATGTTTGCTTGTTTAATTTTTCTATCCTAAGATACAAAAAGCTAACTATGGTGCTGCACAGATAAGCATTGTGGGTGTGTTATTTATAAATAAAGGTTGCAGATAACATAAAATTGCAGTCAGAAGTCTATCATTAGTATAAAAGCCTTAGCTTCAAGGGGGCTCCATTCATTTGTCAACACCAATGTCAAAATCAAAACGCCATTGCATTCAATAGAACTGATCACTAAGCCTCAACGTTAGACTGCCAAAAATCTGGGATATTTAGTGATTAAAATAAACTATATTTACATTTGTAATAAATGATATACATTTATACAGTAGTATAAATTAATAAATATATAACAGCCAGAATAGAAATAGGTCAGAAAACTATATATATTTTTATCTACAAACTAATTTGATGGCCCTTTCAATCCTTAAGTATTGTTTATAAATGTAGAGGTTGTGTTAATATAAATCTAACACTCACACAGCTTTTCTGCAGACAGTCACAGCTGGGATCAGTCTCCGATAACCCTCCTCTGATGTGTTATATTTCTTTAGGTCCAGCTCCTCCAGCCCCTTCTCTGAGGTCAGAAGCATGCAGGTTAGTGCTGAACACTGTCCAGGAGAGAGCTTCACTTCTGAGTGTTTCTGTAATTTTAGATACTTCTGAATTTCTCTGGAGAGAGACTGGTCCTTCATTTCAGACAGACAGAGGAACAAATTGATGGATCTCTCAATAGGAAGAGATCTGTAATCTCCTTTGATTAAGCTCTTGATATACGCTGTGGTTTTCTCTGAGTGTGTGTGTGTGTGTGTCAGTAGACCCTGTAGGAGTCTCTGATTGGACTCCAGTGAGATGCCCAGCAGGAAACGGAGGAAAAGATCCAAATGTCCACTCTGACTCTGTATAGCTTTATCCACAGCTCCCTTCAGCAGCTCATCCAATGAAACATTTCCTCTATACCATGGTTTAAAGAACTTCAGTTCCTTCATCTTAACACTCTTGTGGCAGTATAATACATAAACTGCAGCCAGGAACTCCTGAAAGCTTAGATGAACAAAGCAGTAGACCTTCCTCTGGTAAAGCACACATTCCTCCCTAAAGATCTCAGTGAAAACCCCAGAAAACACTGAGGCCTCAGTGACGTCAATACCGCTCTCTCTCAGGTCCTCTTCATAGAACATCACATTGCCCTTCATCAGCTGTTTGAAAGCCAGTTCAGCCAGTTTCAGAAGCATAGTTCGATTGGATTCCAACAGTTTCTGTGGGTCTTTCTCATCTTTCTCCTCATACTTCTGGTTCTTCATATTGGTCTGAGTGATCAGGAAATGGGAGTACATTTCAGTCAGAGTTTTAGGGATTTCTGAGTGATGTTGTTTGGTGATTCTCTGAAGCACAGTGGCTGAGATCCAGCAGAAGACGGGAATGTGGCACATGATGTGGAGGCTCCTCACTGTCTTAATGTGGGAGATGATTTTCTGGGCTTGGTCTTGGTCACTGATCCTCTTCCTAAAGTACTCCTCCTTCTGTGGGTCGTTGAATCCCTGGATTTCCGTCACACGGTTGATGTGTTTAGGAGGGATCTGATTGGCTGCTGCTGGTCGGCAGGTTATCCAGATTAGAGCAGAGGGAAGCAGTACTCCTTTTATGAGGTTTGTCATCAACACACCCACTGATGATGTCATGGTGATGTCAGATATTTTCTTACGCTGTGAAATGTTCAGAGGAATTCTGCTTTCATCCAGACCATCAAATATGAACACAGCTTTGATCTCCTCATAGATCTTTGGATCCAGGTCTTTAAGCTCAGGATGGAAGTCACACAGAAGTCTATGAAGACTGTACTGATGGTCTTTAATCAAGTTCAGCTCCCGGAACGGAAGAACAAACATGAAATCTACATCCTGATTGGCTTTTCCCTCGGCCCAGTCCAGAATGAACTTCTGCACAGAGACAGTTTTTCCAATTCCAGCAATGCCTTTAGTCAGCACGATTCTGAGCTTCTGTATTTTTGATTCTTTATCCTCTTTTCTTTCTTTAAAGGGTAATACAGCTTTTATGTACTCTCTACAAAGTTGAAATATGCTCTTTTGTTCTGCCATGTTTTTGTTTATTACTTCTCCCCTATGATCCTGTAGAGGTCTAAAGATGTCTGAGCAGTTGATTGGAGTGTTGTGAACATACTTCCTAGGTGTTTTCTCCATCTGTAGAACCTCATGTTCTTCATTCACTCCTTCACTCTCTCCCTCTATGATGTAGAGCTGTGTGTAAATCCTGTTCAGGAGGGTTCTATTCTCTTCTATTTTGATTCCCTCAAATAAGCTCTCGTATTTCTTCTTCATGCTGCTTTTGTGTCTCTTTAGAACTCTGTGCAGGACATCGTCCACTTCTTGGTATAAATCTTCATGCAGAGGTCCAGTTCCCTCCACCAGTGTGTGTGTGTGTGGTAGTTCCTCTTTGGAGCTGTAATGGTGTTTAAACACAAACATCAGAAAAACAGAAAACTCTTAATCCGTACCCTAACCTTAATCCAAAACCTAATCCTAACCCTTGCCCTGACCCCTTAATCTCAGCCTAATACAATTAAGATCCAGTTTATCCAGACTAGTTTCACCAACAGGTCTATAACAGATGGTTGAGTAAATTGGGAGGGTCTGTATTAGACCTGTTAGATGATCAATGTTTCATCAGCTGAACATCTACAGATCTGATTTTGGATTTTGTGCATACAGGAGTGGTGAATGCAAGGTCAATTGTATGAAAATGAATTTAGGCTCTATAAATACTTTTTTTATTTATGTCAATAACATTCTACAGATGACTAATAAAAATGAGTACCATGTGGCCAGTGACTGGACCTGCTGGACTGTCTTGCTGAGGTTTAAAGCCAGAGTTTTGGAACTGTGTGTGTGTGTGTGTGTGTGTGTGTGTGTGTGTGTGTGTTCTATGTGGTAAAGTTGCTTCATTACTCATCAGTGCTTTACTGAAAGACAAAAACTCACTATGGGTAAGAGAGTGCAGCTCTACTACTAAAATCAGGAGAATCCATATTGGACCAGTTACTCTTTATAGACACACAGCTGGGTTCTCCTTCTCCACTGCTGAATACTGGAGGATCCATCATTGACCAGTCACTTTTCATAGACACACAGCTGGGTTCTTTTCTTCCACTGCTGAATACAGGAGGATCCATCATGGACCAGTCACTCTTCATAGACACACAGCTGGGTTCTCCTCCTCCACTGCTGAATACTGGAGGATCCATCATTGACCAGTCACTTTTCATAGACACACAGCTGGGTTCTTGTCCTCCACTGCTGAATAATGGAGGCTCCTTTGTGGACCGGAATCTTTTTATAGACACACTACTTTGTTCTGGAGGTCTTGCACGCTTTGTTGATCTACAATGAGAGTAAAGTGTTCAGTAAATACTTTCTTTAGTCTGAGTGTAAGAGTATTTACTCCACTAAGTGCTGGTGGAAATTTACTCACTTCCGGTCTGAGGTTCCTTCTCCACTGCTGGATTGCTGATGCTCCATTGAGGATCTTTTACTTTACACACACACACACTGAGCTGGTCTGCTTCCTGTGAACAGTTCATCCTAACAAATTAATCAAATACCAGAACACTCAGTGTAGGTTAATGCGCCTGTTTTTTTGTGTAATGTAAAGTAATACATTGCTAATTAAACAATACAATGCTGACTGAAATCAAAGGGTTTCGAGAAAATTCAAATTTGACAAACAGCAGAATTTCTTTATTAAAACAATACTAATAATAATATGAATTATTCTTTGGTATAATAAACTGCAATGAAATTGTAATATGTTAGATAGTAAAATATGTATAAGTATTTAGGACCTAATATTTAGGAACTAATAAGTAAGTGATCAAATGTTACCATAGTTATTTGCAAATTATTTAGCATAATAAACTAACTGTGCTGAAAACATATAAAGAGTTGATATGCATTATCTAGATTTTATCATTTTACACTGTTCTAACTGAATTAAATTTTAATTACTGAGATATCAGTGTTCTCATTATTGTTTAGGATCCCACAAGTAACTTACTCCTACAATAATTACCATTATACCACATTTAGCAAGCTGACTGGATGAGAAGCGTTCTAACCGGGCTGTTGATTCTTCATGACAGCACATTTTTTACACAAACACTGTATCACTCCCCTGAATGCTGTTGAACCAAGCAATAACGTGTTGACTGAAGCACAGCCAGTCTGATCTGCTTTTAAATTTCATGCTGCCAATTTATCTTTATCATTGTAAATCCATTCCTGTTTATACAAGAAACAACCTATTTTACATCTATCTGTGCAGTCTTTACAGGTGATAATAATGTGACCTGCTTTATGGTGTGTTTAACTCTCTATCCTCTTTTAGTTTGTAAATCTACTTGATACTGAAGGTTAGAATCACTAACAGAGAGAAACACAACACTACAGTCACATCTGAGACAAACTGAGAGCACTGCTACCTTTTCTGAGACTCGTCTAGAAATTCTTCAGTCCGTCTTCATTTACAACAGATCTATGCGAGAAAACATTGCTGAACACACACTCACACACTTCTCCTCCATTTCAGTGCTGTTTTTGCTCCCACTGAGACACTTTAGTCCATTAAGAGAGAAACCGGTTAGAGTGCATTTCTGTCTCATTACTTGACGAGTGGAAACTCAAGGAAACTACAGAGACGTGTGTGTGTGTGCGCGTTTTTACATCTGTCACAGGTTGAAAGTAATTCTGCATCTAATTAATATTTATTTGTTCATTTCTTTCTTTCTTTATTTCTTTATTTAAAGTGAAGTGAGGTGCCCATAGTTTTTGGGTTGGGAGGTTTTTAGGTTTATGTTAGGTTTTTCAGTCTAAATAAAAGTGTTTCAGTCTCTCTGATCTTTCAAATATAAACTGGTTTATCTGGTCTGGGTTCTAAAAGGAAACATGTTCCAGCAAAGAACAAAAGGAAGACATTTGGGCTCTTTCTAAACAATGGAGGCCATTTTGCAGGGCTCTGGCTGTGCTCCTCCTGTTCCTCCTTGCACAAAGGTGGAGGTAGCGGTCCTGCTGCTGGGTTGTTGCCCTCCTACAGCCTCCTCCACGTCTCCTGGTGTACTGATAGACACAGCAAACCTTCTTGCCACAGCTCGCATTGATGTGCCATCCTGGATGAGCTGCACTACCTGAGCCACTTGTGTGGGTTGTAGAGTCTGTCTCATGCTACCACAAGTGTGAAAGCACCACCAACATTCAAAAGTAATCAAAACATCAGCCAGAATGCATAGGTACTGAGAAGTGGTCTGTGGTCCCCACCTGCAGAACCACTCCTTTATTGAGTGTGTCTTGCTAATTGCCAATAATTTCCACCTGTTGTCTATTCCATTTGCACAACAGCATGTGAAATTGATTGTCAATCAGTGTTGCTTCCTAAGTGGACAGTTTGATTTCACAGAAGTTTGATTTACATGGAGTAATATTGTGTTGTTTAAGTGTTCCCTTTATTTTTTGAGCAGTGTATATATCCCACCCACAGAGAATACTGTTTTATCTACTAAGCAAAAAAGAAAGACCAATACTGGTGATCTCTGTGTCACTCTTTTGGGATGTTTGTCACTTACACTCCCTCCCTACTCACATGCTCTCACATGTGCTTGCTCACTTGCAAAACATCACCAATGTAATATGCAAATATTTGGACTAACAATAAGTGTCCATTAATAATAATAAAGAATGAAAAAAATAATAACATTGTATTTAAAGTATATAATAATTGCAATAAAATATGTTTTAGAAAGTGCTACATTTGCCCTTGTGTATTAGCTATATACACTATGGCCCTTTGACATTACAACCAACTCCTGCTAAGGGCCGATGGCTTAGCATTTCTGAGGGCACAAGAAGACCTTCTCCTGCTGGACCCAAGCACCTTTTTTCAATACCCTTCTGACTTGTCCATGTGATCTTTAGCAAACTGCAGATGGGCTGCAATGTTCTTTTTAAAGAGCAGTAACTTTCTTCTTCCAGTCTTGCAATGCACACCATTGTTGTTCAGTGTTCTGATAGTGGACTCATGAACATAAGCCAATGCGAGAGAGGGCTTTAGTTGCTTAGAAGTCACCTTGGGTTCCTTTGTGACCTTGTGGACTATGACATGCCTTTTGGCAGAATTTTTGTTGGTAATTATAGTCTTCAATTTCTCCCATTTGTACACAATCTGTTTGACTGCAGATTTATGGAGTCCACACTCTTTAGAGGTAGCTGCTAATCCTAAGGGTATCAATTCTTTTGGATATTGGACCAATATTGGATATTTTTTCCATCTACTTTTAGGACTTTAGGAAGTTTGACAAGGATTACAACACACTTTAATTTAAGGAGTTCTGCTTGTTCTGCGTATTATTCAGTTCTGCTTAAACACAGAGAAGTATGTATGGCAGAGTGCAAAATATCACCGGTAGCATTCCATGGTGATTGGGGTGATTATTAGGTGAGAAATTATATTACTAGAATCATAAAATGAATTAATTAAAGCAGTAGCACCAATCACAAAAGCAGGAGGAAAGTGGAATCCCAGAGAGGACATTTGGCTGTAGTCAAAGGCTTTTCTCCATAACAATGTGAGAGACTGATGACATCATACAGAAAACAATTACTTCAGGTTATTGCTGCTAAAGATGGTCCTACAAGCTTCTGATTCATTGGGTGGACTTTTTTCACCCATGGTTTTACCATCATGGCCTATTTTCTGTTAATTATAATAATTTGATTAAATAAATAATGACGGTTGAATCTGTTATGTGTTGTTGTTTGTCTGAGGTTGCTGTTTAGAAATGTTTTATGTCCCAATATTTAAAACCATAGAATAGATTGTACTTTCTTTTTCTCTTGATTGTATTACTCATTTTTCTCTTAGTCATTTATTTTTACATCACCCTTTGAAAGAAGCCAAAATGATACAACATTTCTATGTAAACAGAGTACAAACAAATGGACAAACAACTCTCACATACATACACAAACAAGTCAGTCCTTTACATCCTCACATCCTAGAAGCTATTCTATCCCACATACACAGACTGATGATCCATAACCAGCCCAAAATCCTGCATACAGCGGCTCCGAAAATGTGGTATAGAATGTGTGTATGTGGGTAAGAGTGTGTTTGTCAGGTGAGATGCTGTAGAAGGACAGAGTGCCAACCAGCCAGTCCAGATACACCCCTACTCTCCCAGACTGATGTGGGTGGTGAAGTTCATCAATGATCATTTTATTGTGCCAGACAGAGTAACTGTTCTGAAAGTGCTTTAGCCTCCAGGACTTATCATTGTATCCAAACTTACTGTCTACACCATCTCCTTTCCTCCTGATTCCTCTGTAGGACACGGCTATATCAGCTCCCCACTCTCCTCTCCACTCAGCCTCCCAGTAGCAGCGCCCAGTCAGACTCTCCACACTCAGAACCTGCTGCAAATGGTCAAATCTGTCTGGATGATCCGGATACAGCTGATACTCTCTCACACACTCCACCTTTTTGTTCCCCTTAGACAGAGAGAGATGAGGGTGTACTGTGTTTGGGTCCAGTGTGAGCTTGCAGGTGTCTGCACACACACACACACACATACACAGAGATAAGATACCGAGATTAGTGGATAACACAGAGTATATGTGTAAGTGTTTGTTTGTGTGCATATAAGAGAATGTATCTTACATTTCTTTAGTCCCGGTTTCACCCTGATTTTCCCTGCATGTTCCACCCTAAACACACACACACACACACATAATTAGCAAAATTGTAGCAACATTTGGGCTCATGCATAATGGAGGTGTCCATAATTGTTCACTACCATGTCAAATTCTGTTTAGAGTATGTATAGAGTATGTGTATCAGTGGAGACAGTAAGTCAGAAACTTACTGTAGTTTCTCCAGTTTACAGTGTGGATCCTTCTGTAGATCAGAGAGCAGCTTCAATCCGGACTCTCCCGGGTGATTAAAGGTCAGATCTAGTTCTTTCAGATGGGAGGGGTTTGATTGTAGAGCTGAATCTAGAGATGAACAACCTTCTTCTGTAACCATACACCCAGATAATCTGCAGAAAGGATGAAAAAATGAGACAAATTGAATTTACAAAGAAACAAAACTAGCTGCAGAACAAATACAACATATAAATCCAAAAGTGATATATCAACACTGACCTCAGTCAGGATTTAATAAAACAATAACAACTGACATACTTCACACTTAATTTTGCCAGTATAAAAACATTTTGTAAAGAACATATTTTCCCACTTTTGCAAACATCACCATACTAGAAGACTAGAATATATTGTATGAAATTACATAATATATTCACCATGTCCCAATAATGGACATTACAGCACATTAAACATGTAATTAGAAACCATTCTTACTATAAAGTTAGGCCACCTAATATAATAAAACTAAGTGTTATAATAACATAATTTAGTTTTGATTTAAACTTATAAGATTTTTATTGTTCCCTCAACCTCCTCTGGCATGTATTGCTATTGGTTCTAGCAATTCCTACCTCTATATACCTACTATGTAACATTATAATAAACCCAAAGAAATATAAGAGTCTGTAGAGCTGTAGGAATATAACACTATAGTTGATGCCTGAAAGATAAAAAAAGGTTTTATGGAGGGTGGCTACAGACAACTACTATCTTCTTATCCATGCTGACTGATTCTTCATTTGTTTTGTGTTTTGCCAGTGTCCTTTGTCACTCATGCTAGCATGGAGCGGTATCAGCAGCCTATTTAGGTCACATAGGTAGTCTAACTCATCCAGGATGGCACATCCATACACAAATGGACAGAATTGTTGATACCCCTCGGCTAATGAAATAAAAACCCACAATGGTCATAGAAATAACTTGAATCTGACAAAAGTAATAGTAAATAAAAATGTCAGACATTGCTTTTTAACAATGCTTCAGCAGAATTATTTAAAAAAATAAATTCATGAAACAGGCCTGGACAGAAATCATGGTACCCTTAACCCTTACCCTTAATTTTGTTGCACAACCTTTTGAGGCAATCACTGCAATCAAATGATTCCTGTAACTGTCAATGAGACTTCTCTACCTCTCAGCAGGTATTTTGGCCCACTCCTCATGAGCAAGCTACTCCAGTTGTCTTAAGTTTCGAAGAGTGCCTTTTCCAGATGGCTTATTTCAGCTCCTTCCAAAAATGCTCAATCAGATTTAGGTCAGGGCCCATAGAAGGCAACTTCAGAATAATCCAGTGTTTTCCTCACACACTTAGCCTTAGCCATTATTGGGTGTTTTTAGCTGTGTGTTTTGGGTCATTATACTGTTACAAGACCCATGACCTGCGACTCGGACCAAGCTTTCTGACACTGGGCAGCACATTTCTCTCTAGAATCCCTTGATAGTCTTTAGATTTCATTGTACCCTGCACAGATTCAAGACACCCTGTGCCAGATGCAGCAAAGCAGCCCTAGAACATAACAGAGACACCTCCATGTTTCATAGTAGAGACAGTGTTCTTTTCTTGATATGCTTAATTTTTCCATCTGTGAACATAGAGCTGATGTGCCTTGGCAAAAAGTTCAATTTTTGTCTCATCTGTCCATAGGACATTCTCCCAGAAGCTTAGGGGTTTGTCAACATGTAATTTGACAAATTCCAGTCTTTTTTATGATTTGTTTTCAACAGGGGTGTCCTCCTTGGTCATCTCCCATGAAGTCCACTTTATTTTATTTTCACATTATTTTAAGGCCTGTTTAAGTTTAGGTTTAAGTTTCATTTGTTCATTTTCATAGCATTTTTATTTATTATGACTTTTTTCAGATTCAAGTTATTTCTCTGACCATTGTGGGTTTTTGTTTCATTAACCAAGGATTACCAACAATTTTGTCCACGTGTGTATGTGACATCTCAAGATTTGCTGTGTTCCCTAAAAAAAGTCTCAAAAGCATGTAGAAGAGGAGAAGGAGAAAACACAATGGGAAAAGAGAGCTCAGAGCTCATCAAAAAACAATGAGCTGAACTAACAGAAGACTAAGATTAAAGTAACGCAAGTCCTGTTTTTGAGATGTATTATTTTAAAAAGCTGCATCAATAATCATCTCCCTCTCCAGAGAGAGAGAGGCATATTTGATTGGTAATTTTTGCTATCTGTCCTTTGTCTGAGCTATGTCAATTTCTCTGTGTTTGCTGGTCACACAGTGTTGGACCTACACTGCCAGGGTTGCTGGTTTGAGCTTTTTGGAATAGCTTCAACATATTCGAGAGAACAGAGAAAAGAATGAATAGTTATTTAAGCAAATTATTCAGAAGCTGAAGAAATGCTGCTCTCTTTGAAAACATGTATCATTTATAATCTAATAAATAAAAATCTCACCTGAGAGTCTCCAGTTTACAGTGTAAACTCTTCAGTCCAGCAGAGAGCAGCTCCACTCCTGAATCCCGCAGGTCATTGTTACTGAGGTCCAGCTCTTTCAGGGAGGAGCTTACTGATTGTAGAGCTGATCCCAGAATTTCACAAGCCTTTCCCCAAAGATTGCACACAGTTAGTCTGCAAAAGGTGAGAAATGAAAGGCTTTTTGTATGATTTTTTTTATTACTGCTGAGGTTATAGTGAGAAATTTAGTGTAATGGCTGTAATTATCTAATCAACTAATTCTGTGGCAGTAGTGCTGGGTGGTATGATACACAGATAGCATAACCTTGCTAGCAAGAACCCCAAGGAGTATGTTTTAAAAATCAACAATTCATTAGTCAGTTATAATTAAGTTGAATATACTGTTTACTGTATAATTGTTCCATACTACTAGCTCCTTACAGGTCATAGGCCTCTGACAGGCTGTTTAAGGGTACAATAGGTTGTTTTAAAAGAAAGTAATGTTGTTTGTCATATTTTAAGTTATGTTTTTTACTCTGGTGCAGTTTGTACAATAACAAAATTTCAGCTGTTGTATACACACTAATTTCATTTTCATTATTTATTCATTAAATCAAAAACAACATAAATGCTGTGACATACTGTGAAACTGCCAGAATCTTTAGAAATACTGTGATACACATTTTTGGCCATACCACTTTGTGGCAGCAGTGCATTGCAGATGATCATGCAGATATGGACCAGTATCTAAAATGTTCCACATCAACAGTCAGAATAGAGAAAATGTGTTCTCGTTGCTCTTGTGCATTGCTTTAGTGTTGGTGGCTGATCTCCAGGAATTACCATGCACAACAGTGTCTAGAGTTTACTCAGAATGGGGTAGAATAAAAAACATCCAGCATGTGGCAATTTTGCAGATGGAAACTCCTTGTTGATGTTAGAGGTCAGTGAAAAATGGCCAGACTGGTTCAAACTGCCAGAAAGGCTGTGGTAACTCAAATAACCACTCTTCATAACTGTTGTGAGCAGAAAAGCATGCACAACACATGTGTCCAACCTTGGGGTGGGTGGGCTGCAACAGCAGAAGACAATGCTGACTTCCACTTCAGTCAGCCAAGAACAGAAAACTGAGGTTGCAGTGGGCACCAGATCACCAAAACACTGGACAGTGTTCTAGTTTGAGGAGTCTCAATTTCGGCTGAGGCACAGAGACTGTAAGGTCAGAATGCATGGAGCCGTGAACCCAATCTGTCTTGTGTTAACAGTCAAGGCTAGTGGAGGTGTGGGGAATGTGGTCTTGGTACTATTTGGGCCAATATAAATCCCGCCATGGACAAAATGTAATCATGTTCAAATGTTTACTTTTCCATAATGCACCACTGAGGCTGTTATGAAAGTCAAAAGGAAATTATCCCAATTTAGTGTTCTGTGAGTGTACAGAAATGAAACCACCATACAGACTAAATATATAGGAAGTTCACCTGAGTGTTTCCAGTTTACAGTGTGAACTCTTCAGTCCAGCAGAGAGCAGCTCCACTCCTAAATCCTGCAGATCATTGTTACTGAGGTCCAGCTCTTTCAAGGAGGAGTTTACTGATTGTAGAGCAGATCCCAGATATACACAAGATTTTCCCCCAAGATTACACATAGCAAGTCTACAACAGAAAATAAAAATAAAACACATTTTCCATAATACACAACCAAATATAACTGAATCCAGAAAAATAATATGTAAAGACTGTTATTTATACAATCATTTGTGTATTCTTATGCTATTGCAATGGGTCTAGTGAGATATACTGTAAAATGTGAAAATAAATTTAATACACTATGAATATAATTAGATTATTTATGTGCAGAGTTTATATCCTAACATTTTCAATCACTAATGAATTAAAAATCACACCTGAGTGTCTCCAGTTTACAGTGTGAACTCTTCAGTCCAGCAGAGAGCAGCTCCACTCCTGAATCCTGCAGATCATTGTTACTGAGGTCCAGCTTTTTCAGGGAGGTGTATACTGACTGTAGAACTGATCTGAAGTGATTCTGAAGACTTTTCTTTAAGATTACACTCAGCTAGTCTGCAAAAGAAAAGGATTTAAACAAGATCTCATAAATTAAACATAAAAACTGTATCAAGAAACTCATTAAAACTGGTGTGTGTGTGTTTGTGTGTGGTTTATGTCAGGCCACAGTTACAGGGATAAGTGCAATCAAATTTTAAAACCATACACAATATTATGTCAGTAGTGTCTTCAGCTTACAGATCATTGTTTCTCAACATTGATTCGGTTAGTTCACAGAAGATTCACCTGAGTGTTTCCAGTTTAGAGTGTGAACTCTTCAGTCCAGCAGAGATCAGCTCCACTCCTGAATCCTGCAGGTCATTGTTACTGAGGTCCAGCTCTTTCAGAGAGGTGTTTACTGATTGTAGAGCAGAGGATAGAGCTTCACAGGAGTCCTTGGTAAAACAGCCAACAAGGCTACAAAAAATAACAAACAAATAATGTAAATAGAAATTATGCAAAGTAGCAATGTAGCTAGTGACTTATTTGTTTTTTTTCTTTATTGTATGCCCTGCATTTCATTTCACATTGTCCATTCCCTCATGTTATGCTGATATCTAGACTATATACATTTATGTGTGATCCATCACATAACATTACCAATTCAGTTGGAAAGTAAAAAACAGGCTAAATAACAAAACTATTCAAACAGTAAGAACCTATGTATTAAAGCTTGACTGTAGCTCTTAGAGTACTTGAGGTTGAGCAAAGCAATAATCAGGGACCCAGTGCATATTGTCGCTCTATCCTGTTTGTTGCAGTTTTTGGATGTAGGCAAAATCTGATTAGGGGCCCACATTATTGAGAATTAAATGAATTAAATGTGTACAAGCAACAATAGCAAGTCATTCTCTGTCCTGTTTTTGAGGATACATCAGTTGCCTATACTTGGTGTAGGCAATTGGCTAGTGCAGCAATGTTTCAAGATTACATTCTTTTAACATATTTTTCATATTCTCAGAGTAATAAGACTGTAATAAATATGTGTACATTTATACTTTTGATCTTTAAGTGAACACAATAGTAATGAGAGAGCACCCTTTCAAGCACAATGTTTTACCCAACAAACTATTTTAACACTGTTAATGTATTTATCTAACCGCCTGCAGATGAAATCTTTGCATCTCATACTTTCATCCTATAAAAACGTGTATTATAGGTTGAATAAAAGAGTCACAATCATAATGATTTAATCCCCATTGTAAAAAAGGTTAATCAGTAAAATGTACAAACTTTCAGTTGTTTGTAATACATCTATTAAACAATGGAAATAGCTCAAAACAACTACTGGAACAAGTGCCTTCTCCAAATTCAACAAAAATTATGACGTACTGCAAATGTGATGTATAGCCAGACACTAGCTTTTGTATTCTTTTCAGCATGTTTCATTCTTCCTCCTCCAGACATAACACTGATCGATAGGCCCTAAAACGTCCGATTTTGTTTCATCATTCCAGAGAACATAATCTTATTTATATGGTTTTGAGCATATCAGCACATCATGCAGTCAATTTATAGTTTTTGACCACTTGCCTCCTCAGGAAACAGGTGGCAGCTGGTGATAACTTTCTCTTTCTGCTATGATTTCCTCATTCTAACTTGTTTGTGCAAGGCAATCTCTTGTTGGATGTTTTGGACAGCTCTCTTGACTTAGCCACTTCTAATATGTAATCAAACATCACTGTCAACAAACCCCTAGCCAGTCAAAGTATTTGGCATTTTATTTCAAGCACTCCTGGTGCAAATGTGTGCTAATACATTTTTTTTTTTCAGGGGGGTGAATAATTCTGAGACAGTAGCGTTCATCTAAAAGTTGTGCTGAGCTTGTTCTTGTTAGACTGGTTTACTGTAAACAGCTAAAAGTTTGTCTATTTTGCTAATAAACCTAATTTGAAATGGGGGTTAAATAATTTTGATTGCAATTATATAAAATAGTACATGCACATAAATACATCGTTTTTGCTTGTTTAACCTGTTTCATACATTCTTGAATCATACATAACAAACAAATCTGTGATGTGTGTCTTTTTGTAAGAACATGACATAAAAAAGCAAAAATCCACAACTGCAAAGATTTACAGACATAACTAAATTATTGATGGTTTAACCTGTTATATATGAATATGCATGAAAAAGTGATAAACAACCAATCAATTTGAGATTCTGGCCACAACTGTGTCACAATTGTAATATTTCATAAATATCAAAAGTATACTTGGCACTGTTGTATACACAGCCAAGTTCCCAGTATTAAACTTATGGTGTGTTAAGTTTTCTGTGTAGCTTTTAATATTTTAATCAATGTTACTTCTGTTTGACCATAATTACATGTTTCCTATATATTTAAATATTTCAAATATTTTAAAATATAGAATGAGGTTGTCACTGATGGCTTGCTTATTGAAGGTTAAACGGTAATAGGGGGCACCACACCCCTTACAATCAAAAGCATTATGTAATACACACTATAGCAAAATAATTATTCTGCTACTCAATAGATTTGACCTGTGGCCCTAAAGATTAAAATTTGACAGCTCCTATCTAGACTAACCAATTATCCAAATACTAAAACTTTCCTTCACTTTCACAAATGAAAAGTGGTCCTAGTTTGACTTCCAGACATTTGTACATAAAATGTTGTCCTAGTTTGAACTGCAGATGCCTGTATATGCTTTTCTTTTCTTTAGATATTGCCTCAATGAAAGAACCACAGCGCTTCATATATTTTTGATTAAATAAATAAATTCTACATCTTATGGTACAAACAGATAAAAAATAACAATAAAAAGAAAACATAATACAAATAAATCTATAAATCTATTTGTGATCTAATTAATATAATTTCAATGATAAAAAAAACTATTTATATTCAAATACAGATGTTCTATAAATGTAGAGGTTGTGTTGACTCACACAGCTCTTCTGCAGACAGTCACAGCTGGGATCAGTCTCCTATAACCCTCCTCTGATGTATTGTATTTCTTCAGGTCCAGCTCCTCCAGCACCTCCTCTGAGGTCAGAAGTATGTAAGCTAGTGCTGAACACTGTCCAGGAGAGAGCTTTATGTCTGATCGTTTCTCTGATTTTAGATACTCCTGAATCTCTCTGGAGAGAGACTGGTCCTTCATTTCAGACAGACAGAGAAACAGATTGATGGATCTCTCTGAGGAAATATTTTTGTGATGCTGTGGATCACCTCCTTTGATTAAGTTCTTAATATACTGTTTGGTTTTCTCTGAGTGTGTGTGTGTGTGTGTCACTAGACCCTGTAGGAGTCTCTGATTGGACTCCAGCGAGATGCCCAGCAGGAAACGGAGGAAAAGATCCAGGTGTCCATTCTGAGTCTCTACAGCTTTATCCACAGCTCTATTCAGCAGATCATCTAGTGGAACATTTTTCCTGTATTCTGGTTTAAAGAACTTCAGCACCTCTTTGTTTTTCTTCTCACAGGAGTAAAACACATAAACAGCAGCCAGGAACTCCTGAAAGCTCAGATGAACAAAGCAGTAGACCTTCCTCTGGTAAAGCACACATTCCTTCCTAAACATCTCAGTGAAAAGCCCAGAATACACTGAGGCCTCAGTGATGTCAATACCGCTTTCTCTCAGGTCCTCTTCATAGAACATCACATTGCCCTTCATCAACTGTTTGAAAGCCAGTTCAGCCAGTTTCAGAAGCTCAGTTCTGTTGGATTTCAGCAGTTTCTTTGGGTCTCTCTCATCTTTCTCCTCATACTTCTGGTTCTTCATGTTGGTCTGAGTGATCAGGAAATGGGAGTACATTTCAGTCAGAGTTTTAGGGATTTCTGAGTGATGATGCTTGATGAGTCTCTGAAGCACAGTGGCTGAGATCCAGCAGAAGACGGGAATGTGGCACATGATGTGGAGGCTCCTCTCTGTCTTAATGTGGGAGATGATTTTCTGGGCTTGGTCTTGGTCACTGATCCTCTTCCTGAAGTACTCCTCCTTCTGTGGGTCATTGAATCCCTGGATTCCCGTCACACGGTTGATGTGTTTAGGAGGGATCTGGTTGGCTGCTGCTGGTCGGCAGGTTATCCAGATTAGAGCCGAGAAAAGCAGCTCTCCTTTGATGAGGTTGGTCATCAACACACCCACTGATGATGTCATGGTGATGTCAGATACTTTCTCACACTCCTCAAAGTTCAGCAGAATTCTGCTTTCATCCAGACCATCAAATATGAACACAGCTTTGATCTCCTCATAGGTCTTTGGATACAGGTCTTTAATCTCAGGATGGAAGTCACACAGAAGTCCATGAAGACTGTACTGATGTTCTTTAATCAGGTTCAGCTCCCGGAACGGAAGAACAAACATGAAATCTACATCCTGATTGGCTGTTCCCTCTGCCCAGTCCAGAATGAACTTCTGCACAGAGACAGTTTTTCCAATTCCAGCAATGCCTTTAGTCAGCACACTCCTAAGAGCTGGCATTTTTGGTTCCTTATCTTCTTGTTGTTTGTATAAAAGACCTTGTTGATCTAGTAGAGGTTTAAAGATGTCTGTACAGTTGATTGGAGTATCTTCTCTGTGTCTCCTGGGTGTTTTCTCCATCTGTAGAACGTTGAGGTTGTAGAATGTTCTTCATTCACTCCTTCACTCTCTCCCTCTATGATGTAGAGCTGTGTGTAAATCCTGTTCAGGAGGGTTCTATTCTCTTCTGTTTTGATTCCCTCAAATAAGCTCTCGTACTTCTTCTTCATGCTGCTTTTGTGTTTCTTTATGACTCTGTGTAAGACATCGTCCACTGGTTGGTGATAATCCTGCTGCAGAGGTCCAGTTTTTGTGATTGTGTATGGTGCTGCTTCTGTGAATCTTTGCCTAACGTGGGGGTCAATCACAAACATTAGTCATTTTAAGTCTATTTATATATATTTTAGTGACTTGTACTGTCACTTTTAACAAGTTATTCTGTGTATTTTGTACCTACACTCGTTTGCCAGAAATACATTACTTATAATGTTTTACTTATAATCAAAGTGGTTTGCCTTTTCATGCATAACTACTTAATGTCCTTAAATGTAATCTAGCTAGGCATGGCTTACAGTTGATTCTGGTTCTGTAGCTAATATGAAGCAAGCTTGGGCACTTAAACAGAAGAGGAGCACACAGGCAGGCATTTCTTGGGTTAGGTATCTATGAGGCATCTACAGTGGACCATCCAAGTAAAGTAATATGTAGCAGTTACTCAGAGAAACAGCAAATCTCTAAAAGCTCACACATGATTTTGTTAAATGCTAATTTGTATTGAAGCTAATGGCCCTTGAAAATCCTGAAAGATTAAATGATTTGATCCACAATTTTGTGGAATTACTCCTTGATGTACATTACAGGCTTGTGCTTAAGGTACACCACAAGTTGTGTGCAAAGTGTTTTAATGCAACATGCAAACTTCCAGTGGCAGAAAATGATGCATGGTGCATAAACTCCACCGAGAATTCAGGGCTGATTCACAATATATAAAACACCTGTTAACTGACCAGCAATAACTGACTGCAATATTAATCAGGTAAAACATAATATCTAATCTGCATCTAATCACATTCTTCTACAAAGAGCTCTAAAAATAATGTGAGGTTTGATGTCCACTGAATCCTTGAGAAATAAATTAGCCATGTCTGCATGAGTAATGTAGGTGGAAACCTGTCAGAAAGCAGATTAGTTTCAGATCTTAAGTTGCTTTAGTAACTGACACCCTCTTTGATCTCTGGAACAGAAAATCTCAGGTTCTCATAAACTCTGAGTTAACATATCTGTTTTTTGTCAACCACCACTAAAGTTATATCTGAACAACAGTTGGTTAGACACTGATTGATGTTGAATGGGGTAATGAGAAGCTGAGAATATGCAGTACAATGTGCAACATTACTCTCTGGCTCCATAATGAACTTCACTATGTTCTAAATGATGAAAGATGTCTTGTCGATTGTGCATGTGTGCACTAGATTTCTTTTGCCTCATTGCTGAGAGTGTTTATGCACTAGATTTCTAATTAAATAAAAGTTGAGAACTCACTCTGGGTCAGAGAGTGCAGATCCACTGCTGAAATCAGGACGATGCTCAATGGACTGGTCACTCTTCATAGATACACAGCTGGGGTCTTTTTCTCTAACGCTGAAATCAGGACGATGCTCAATGGACTGATCACTTTTCATAGATACACAGCTTGGATCAGAGGTTCCTCCTCCACAGTGATGAAGCTCCATTGTGGGGTTTTAACTCTACACACACAAACAAACAGCTGTAATCCTCCCTGTTAATATCTATTAATGCATTTCATTATGCTAATGCTGTCAAAACATTGTTTAAAATCTGATCTGTGGTCTTTACTGGTCGAATTTAATGTATTTAGTGCAAGCCAGTAGCAATGTTCTCACAGTACCAGACAATGTGAACCAAAATCTTGCAATGTGACCAGATGTTTGGGAAAAAATAAGTAGTTAATCAATGAGAACATTAACTAGCAGTTCAAAATGCTTTACAGTGAAGTGTTTCTAAAAAGTGTGTAGTTTCATGAATTTGATCCCCAGTGGTGCACAAGCCTCTTTAAAAAAAATATGCCAGTGTTTGATATAGCAGCCTCTTTTCACTGATTGTACTTATATTTGGATGCAGCTAAAGCATATAGAATAGGATTGAATAAATGGAGTTTGTATGAGTTTACCAGTCTGTTCAGTGACTGTTACAGCACCTACCTCAGCCATGTACAGTTAACCCCACCTATGGAAAGAGTTATAGCTAAAACACAGTTTATGTTTTCACTTCTAGCAGAGATGTGGAGGCAACCAGTGTAATAAAATTGTCATTGTGTAAGTTTGTGCAGTAATCTGAATTAAATTGGCCTAAATAAATCAGCATTAATGCAATGGATACTTTATATGTCTACTTAATCAATATTAAAGTTCAGGTATTAGGCTTTCTAGTAATTCTTAGCATAATGTGACTGGGCTGCAGTAGACTTGAAAGTTTCCAAAGCTGGTTATCTGAACCTTCAGACTGTTATAAACAGGAACAGCTGCTGTAAACATACAGTTATTAATTGAGAAGGATGACTGACTTTCATATTTATCAGATACAAATATATTGGCACCATTTTAACATTAGAACTGACTTTAAAGATCATGACTGTTTCCTCAAGGTGTGCTGCTCCAATCTAAGAAAACCGGTGAGGCTGCATTTCTCGTTTACATCATGTGTCTGGAAGTCCCTTAGCCTCCCTATATACGCACATTTAAAACAGAGTACAATCACTTTTCTAGTTCAGACTATGCCATCAGCATATGATGATTTAGGAGGAGGCAGTAAGAGAGAAGAGAGAACTTAGAAAACTTTGGGCTGGATTTCAGGTGGAGTTCTGCTTGTGGTAGGTAGCCAGTCAGTCTGATAAGGAATGAAAGATAACAGTGAAAGAGAAAGAGCTAGTGGAGGGTTGCCAAAGCTTTGTTGTAGACATGAACAAGGTAGAGATGGAGATTATAGGACACTAGATTAGGGAGGAGGGGCCTCAGGCATGTTCCTTTTTCCATATGTTTGTTATGTTCATTAGATTTTCTATTAATATTTGTGTGTATTGTGCATTTTACTACTGATTTTGTCAGGAATCAGCTTTACAAGAATCCAGTAATAGGATAAGAGATAAAACAGACAATAAAATATAAAAATAGTATAAACCCTCCCCCCACCAGTGAGTAAGCCAAAAGTGATAGTGTCAAGAAAAAACTCCCTCCAAGCTAAAGGAGGAAACCTCAGTAAGCATAAAACAACAGCAGGAAGGTGGGAGGCTGCTTATAAATGCATGATTTTATGACTTTTAATAAATGCTAATTTTAGACTATCATGAATATGACAGTCATGAAATATCACTGTCATGACTATCATGACACTCATGAATTACCTGGGACACCATAGCACCTGTTTAGCAGCAGCATAGCAACCAACTGCAACACCAGAGCAACTGCCCAGCAACTGCATAGCAACATATTGAGAAACCACAGTAACTGCTTAGTAGCAGCATAGCAAACATGTGCAAAACATAGAAAGTGCATAGCAATCTGGAATATCCCAGTAACTGCAAAGCTACCTCTTATCATTAAAGGTGTAGCCATGGACAGGGACACCAGATCACTATAAAACACTATAAACAATACATGCCTAGCAATTATCTGGGACACCATAGCAACTGCTTAGTAAAGCCACAGCAACCACTTGTCAAAGCACAACCACCACTTCCACTTTTTAGAAACTTCACTGCATGTCTTTAAGACTCATGTAGGTTTTTAGCTATGCCCACAGGCCAGACTTGTTTGGACTGGGCATTGTCATAAGACTAAGAACAAATTATTATTCTTTTTTAAAATATATTTTAAATTTTATATTTTATTTATTTATCAGAAGGACGTAGTGAGAGCTAAAATGCTTTTACATTTCATTATGTACTGACCCATTGTTATACTGAAACACACACACACTCACACACACACACACACACACACACACACACAAATAAACACACTTTTCAGATGTACTTTCAGTTCAGAAAATAATAATCGTCATTCACCAAATCAGTCTTTACAGTTAATAATTACATAAGCTTTACAGAGTTTTTTAGTCTCTATCCTCTTTTAGTGTGTAAATCTGCTCGATACTGAAGGTTAGAATCACTAACAGAGAGAAACACAACACTACAGTCACATCTGAGACAAACTGAGAGCGCTGCTACCTTTTCTGAAGCTCCTCTAGAAGTTCTTCAGTCCGTGTTGATTCACAGCAGAGCTACAAGAGAAAACATTACTGAACACAAACACACACACATTTAATTTCTATTTCAGTGCTCCACCGTGACTGAACTTAGAAAGAAGTATGAAGAAGAAAGACTTGTAGAACCAGTCAGATCTCATTACATCAGGAGTATATCTGAAGGATACTACAGATGTGTGTGTGTGTGTGTGTGTGTGTTAATATCTTTATGTATATTACTGGTTGACAGTAATGTTGTGACCATCTAATTATTAGTAGTAGAATTAGTAGTAGTATTATCTGTTACTTATGTTTGGGTACAGTGAGCTGTCTAGTAGGGCTGTTTTTTTTTAGAAAAGAAAGTAAGCAAGATTTTTGGTCACACTGATCTTTCACCCACTATTTTGTGAAGCGGGCGAACCCTACTGCATCTCCACATGCAAACAGATAAGATGTGACTATAAGATATGAAATACAACTAGTCTTACCAACTTTTCACTTCCTCAGCCAAATCCGCTGAAGTGACAGATAGGCCTTGTCACAGGGGTCACACTAAAATATAAAATTGTTTTCCTTGAAATTATTATTGCTATCATTGTGTCTTTAAGATTAGATTAAGATTAAGATTAAAAATGGGATGTTTTAATAATGTAATGGTATATATTTGAATCTTCTATATGGTATATTACTATAAGGGTAGTATCCACTTACTGATGTTTTATTTTTCATTACTTGATTATGCATTATCCTCCATCATCATCATGGCTTGTTTTTTTGCAGAAAGTGAAAAGTGTTCCCAAGAGAACTGCACTCCGTTGCCCAGCTTTTTAAATAGCTGACATGTGGCCATCATACGGAATGTTAAATGTCTGTTGTGTTAGCTATAAACATTAGTTTTTCTTAGATTTTTAATTTTTGAATGGCACACGTTCACTATTTTCATTATCAGAACTCAGATATTCACCCTGAGCTTCACCTAAAACAGTCTTAGACTGCAGTCAAATACAACATGCTATATATAACCCCCAATTTTCTCTTCAGCTCATCCATAAAGTAGAACCCTTACAGGCTTAATGTAACATATGGGTTGACACAGGCTGCATGTGCAGAGAGACTTTATTGGGGCTATAGCAAAGCTCATCGTCAGGACAGGCAGAGGTCCGGAAACAGGCAGGCAGGTACAACTCAGGCAAATCCATAATCCATGTCAAAATACAAAGCAGAATAAGCAACAAAGAAACTTCAGAGATTGGTAACAGTGACTTCACAAAGAACACCCAAAACTGAGGTGCTTAAGAGAAGTCCTAATCAGTCCAATCATGAAGGGCGGAGCTTAGCCCATGCCAGCAGAGGGAGACGTTACTCTTAGTCTAGTCTGTTTTATGAAGTTTCATAGTGGGGGTTATTTTGGACAGAATAAGTATTATAAGAGGGTTCTGCCTTTTTACAGCTTTCAGCAGTACTGCCACCAGTCTTACACTGCAGGTTTGTAATTGACCATTCAGGTATTTTATTGCTTTTATTGTCTAAGTCTCCACTGTTTTGGAAATCAGGTCATCTATGAGTTGCTTAGCTATTCAGAGAAACTGATTAAGACTATTAAGTCACAGGATAGGTGTGTTGAGTGTTTCACTGTTTGTAGAGATGTTGTGGGCTCTCCAAGATAAAGGTAAAGGTAAAGGTGCAAAGTTAAATGAAATATGCTTCATCTTTACTGAATTTCTGTCTGATGTATTCAGATTTTATCACTTTATTTAGAGTTTCTCCTGTGTTCAGAATCATGAATATTATGGAAGTTACCATCACTATGTTTTTAATTACTTTTTAATTTTATACATGCAGACATCATTGGTTAATGCAGGGTCAGTGCTTCAATATTATTATTTTCAGCTTTATGAATATTTGTCTTATTAATGTCTACAGATTTTTATATATTATTAATAACCATCAGTGCACCACATAGCCAGTGACCATATGTTCTACACTGTCCATCTCCATTGTGTGTGTGAGAGAGAGAGAGTACATGCTCTATTATTAAAGTTTGTTGATTCATTAGTCGTCAGTGTTTCACTAAAAGACGAGAATTCACTCCGAGTCAGAGAATGCAGGTCTACTGAGAACAGTTCATCCACAATGAGAGTACAGTGTTCAGTAAATACTTGGTTAATCTATTTAATCTGGGAGCAGTTCTTTACTTTTCAGTAGTCTAATCATGCAGTAGTTTAATTGCTGAGGAGTTTGACTGTCAGTGAACACTAATTTAATACATGCACAACAGTACACCCCCCTCCACACACAAACACACACAATACCCATTGTACTCTGCATTGATTTTTGTGATTGAGAAAAATGAGGAGTAGAATTATTAAATATGCTATACTGATATATTTGTACACTTATGAAGTACTACAGCATATAGTTAAACTGGAAGCTAAGTGATATATGATGAAGTTTTAAAACGTCATATACCAAGGTGAATATGTGACAAAATGAGTAATAAGTGCATGATTTGTGTTTTAATGAATTTTAAGAAGAAAAATTACCAGGTTTATATGCATGCATTGATAATGACATTATGTATAAGGGGTTTACATTTCCAAGCCATAACATTTCCAACATAGATCTGCTTTAAACTTGGCATGGACACTTTTTAAATATTATAGTATAGAATCAAATGTAAATGTGTTAATACTTAATAATAATGAAATACTTATCCAAAATTCATCATACATCTCCTTAAACCTTAAAAGTTTTGCCTAGATGTATACAGATGCATTGATAATTACAGTAAACATTATGGTGGTTACTTTTCTAAACCTTAAAAGTGTCACAGTAGATCTTTACAATTGGAATGAGTGATGTATTATAAGGAGTAAGAAGTTAGGAGAAGGAGTAAATATATAGGTCTAAATGCATGCATTCATAACAAGACTAAGTCTGTGTGAATCTGCCAAAACTAAAAATGTCCACCATTGATCTGCTTTAATTTCTACCATAAAGCTGCTTAAAACCTGGTGTGGACACTTATCTGCCATTGCAGAAAAGAGTCAAGTTGGAATGAGTGATGTTTAATGGGTGTCAGGCCCTCGTTATCACGCCCTCCCCCGGGGCGATCCCGAGCCACTGCCCACAGGCCTAAATAAGGACTTTGGCCTCACTTCCACCTTGTTTACGTTCATGTGTGTTTGGTTCAGTTCACTTGAGTTGATTCATGTTCATTTGTGTTCATGTGTGTTTGGTTTAGTTTACTTAAGTTGATTCATGTTCAGTTGTAATCTTTGTTCATTGTTTGGTTCATGTGTTACACCTGGGACTGGGGGTACTTAAGGAGCCTCTACACCGTTGTTCGCTGCCGAGAATTGAACTGTCTGGAACCTCTAGGATGCCCCGAGGTTCCTCGCATGTTCAGGTCAGCGCCGGTGCTTTACCCATGTTCAGGAGTAGGTCTCCCTGCTACTCATACGACTAGCGAGGCTCGCTCGCTTCCTGTCAGGATTCTCAGGTTACCCACGTTCAAGCAAGGCGACCCACGCTCGCGGCAGCACACTGCTATTTCAGGTTAAGTCGGCCTTGCTGTTTGGTCTAGCAGCTGGTTCCCAAGCTCTCCATGTTTATGTATTGAGCACTGCTCTAGTTTCTGCTTACGCTAACCCCCTATCGCCTAGGCCCTGCCTGTTGGATTTAGCATCCAGCATCCCTTCCAGCTCCCAACTCCTCCCAGTCCCAGGATTGTTGTGTTCACCATTCTGTTTGTCATGTTTGAGTTTTGTTTACTATTTGTACTTATTAGTTGCTGCTCATTTTGCCTTACTTGCCCCTTTTTGTTACCCTGATTTAGTCAATAAAATGGCTTGCTTTGATTCCATCTCTGTGATAGTTCATCCATCTTGGTCTGGCTTAACACGCCATGACAAAAAACATATAAGCACAGATCAATAAGCATACAGTAATAATCACAGCATACATTAGGTTGGTTACCTCAAATTACCTAAAAAACTCAAAATTGTCACCATAGGTCTGCTTCAAATGCTGTGAAGACATCAGATATTGTAGTATATTTTCACATCATAGATATGCTTCAAATTTGGTGTGGACGCATTAGATACTGTAGTATAGAATCAAGTTGTAATGAGTGATATGAGATTTATTATGCATATAAAAATCATATTAAGCTCTAGTGTAGAGCTTTTATAAGCTCAGGCCTGTATGCATGCATTTATTATTACAGTATACATTTTAAAAACTCCAAATTATCCTAGAATAGTTTTATTTATGATGTGTATTCATGATTAATATATAAGGTGTAAACAAATATTTGTAAACAGTCAGTTAAATATTAACCACCAAAGCTAAATAGAGTGAAACAGCAGTGATAACTGCCATAAAACATAACTGGGTAAAATACAAACACGATAAGCCTTATACAGTGGAAAACAGCATTGTTTACATTGTTTCTGATAAATAAACTGTTTAAAATAAACAATAAGTATTGCACTAATGGGCGCTTTATAAACAACATGGTCAGAATCTACATACAAAACAATACACAAACAAATATTAATCACTACATTCTCCTTGTTACTGTTGCAATTAAATTTAAATAAATGCCCATTGCAAATTAAGTTTAACATTTATAGCAAAATGTACAAATGTTTAGCTTTTTGGAATCAACCAATCAAACCCAATCAAGACCAATTCAAATCAAGTCCAACACAGCTAATATAACAAGTGATTTCTCTACATTTAACGTAAAATGTCACTTGCACTTGTCTCAGACAAGTCTCAGAATTATAATAATAAAGATTACCCAGAATACAAATAATAAATATTACCCAGAATACAAATAATAAAGATTACATCAGACTTTATGTTTCAGTGTTAATATTTAACACACACACATTAACTAGTCATTAGTCCTGATCATAAGCCACTAGTGTAGAGGCTATTCTATCTCACACACACACACTGAGGAGTGAGACCCAACCCTTAACCCTGCATAGAGTGGCTCAGTGAATGTGGTGTGAACTATATGTATTGGGGACAGTATGTGTGTGTCAGGTGAGATGCTGTAAAAGGTCAGAGTACCAGCTGGCCAGTCCAAATACACTCCTACTCTGTTAGACTGGTGTGGGTGAGGAAATATGTCAGTTCTCTTTTGATTGTTCCAGACAGAGTAACTGTCATGAAAGAGCCTCAGACTCCAGGACTGATCATTGTATCCAAACTGACCGTCATCTTTGAGTCCTTTCCTCCTGATTCCTCTGTATGATACCGCCACATCAGCCCACCTCTTCCCTTTCCACTCAGCCTCCCAGTAACAGCGTCCAGTTAGACTCTCCACACTCAGAACTTGATCCCAGTATTCAAATCTGTCTGAATGTTTTGGATATGGCTGATCTTCTCTCACACTCTTCACCTTCTTGTTTCCCTTAGACAGAGAGAGACGATTGTGTGCTGTGTTTGGGTCCAGAGTGAGCTTACAGGCATCTGTGCGCACACACATATTTAAGGAGAAAACACAAAAAATGTAATCGTGAGAAAGAGTGTGTGTGTTTGAGAGTGTGTGTAATTGCTGGTGTGTGTGAATCTTACACTTCTTCAGCCCTAGTTTCATCCTGTTCTTTCCTCCATGTTCCACCCTAAACATACACACACAGATGAACTGAGAGGGTAAGAACTGTAATGGCTCCATGTATGGGTTCATGGGCAACTCTTGTTTGTCAGGAGTTGTTTAAAAGTTGAATAATAACACTTAATAATTAATTAATAATTGTTCAATGATATATACAGTACGTACACATATACACCCTGACCCTCACAACATGTCCACAACAACAAACAAGCTCATCAAAATCATCCAATCAAAAAATTGGCTGGTTTCTTTCATCCAAGTAGACAATTAGAGGGGGTGCCAAATAACACTGGTGTGTGTCATAACAACTCATGTTACCTCTGTGAAACCTTAGAATCATCTGGAGGCTCAAAGAAGATGATTACAATAAAATATGAGTGAGAACGAGTCTAGCAGTGAGGGAGCTGTCCCAGAACTCCCTGCAGCCCTGGAGTCCCACAAAGGCTGTCAATGTGCATTGTTGGATTGTCTAAGCTAAAGTAATTGAGGCCCAGAATGGGAGATACCACACGGTCTAATTCCAAGTCTCGCATTAGACCCTCTTGTTTTACGATTTGCAAGAGACTGCCTTATACCTTTCAGGTTGCTGCTTTAGTAGAGCTTACTACACTGACTTGTGTTCTTCTCCATTTCCTCTTTCCTTCCGCTTTACCCTTCTTTTCTTTTTTCTTCTCTTATTTTGTCTTTTGTTTTTCTATTCTGTTTATGACTTCAATTATTTCCCCCCTGTTTCCTGGTTTCTCTCAATACCCACCATTACCATTTGTCACTCTACAAAGGTGCACCAGTAAAGTGTTGTTTAACTGAGTATATATACTGTGCTACACAGGGGGGAAACAGGTGGTCAGCACTGTTTAACGTTGGGGATTCTGGGACTTGGCATTGTTTAATCCAGATCCATTCACTTTACTACTGTGCCAGCCACACCCCCTCCTGATGTCTGGCTGTAGTTACACAAAACCTTTGAACATTACAATTTGAACATTACTCCATGACTCCGCAGAACACTATGACCACTGCTCAATAGCCCAAAGGCTCATTCTGTGCCTCTTCCCATGTTCTACTACATTATTGATAATTTCCTATGGATATTACTGTAAATAAGCTGTGAGCATGGGCCTAGCTCAATCAGCCTTGTGTTTAGATGTTGGCTTTTAAAATTGTTGCTCTATGCGACATCCGGACCGGACTACATGAAGCAGCATTATGGTTACATGGTAAATTACTTCTCACATACCTGACCAGCAAAATGCCCAATATTTAGGGTCGTAATGTCCTCTGTTCCACAACATGGTCCATATGTATATGTAATGGCCCTTATGTGGCACACCTCTGGTCTATACAATATCTGGCTCATTTAGGGTAAAACTGAGCTTAATTTATCTGACCTTAATTTGCCCTAGACATGGCCCACAATGTGCCAAACATCTGGCTGGCAGTCATGTGGCTGAGTTGCAGCAGCCAGGCTCACCTTGAGTCAACCTGTAATTCAAGGCCAAATGTGGTCCATATCTGTAATGTCTTTACTTTAAAGGATCTGGGAGCTTTGTTAGGATACAGAGCACTGCTTGTGACCCAGCCAAACAAAGAAGAAAACCAAGCCTTCTCAGCAGTGCTGTGTTGCTCATGGTGCTGGACACCTACCCACTGTTGTTGTGGTCAGCCCACAGCATCATGTAGCTCAGAGGAGGAGCTGCAGAACTACACACAGCTACACCTGACTTTTCAAGCTGTCACTAAAGCAACACTGGAGCTGAACACACAGTGAGGAGAACTAAGAAGTGATGAGAAGGATGCATTTTTCATTCTGGCCCAGTATGACCACAACTTACAATAGTTTCTCCAGTTTAAAGTGTGGATCCCTCAGAAGATCAGACAGCAGCTTTACTCCAGAATCTCCTGGGTGATTATAGGTCAGATCCAGTTCTCTCAGGTGGGAGGGGTTTGATTTCAGAGCTGTAGCCAAAGAGGAACAGCCCTTCTCTGTAACCATACACCCCGACAATCTGCAGAAAGGAAGAAAAATGAGGGACATATAAAACTTACACAGAGCCAAATCAGCTACAGAAACAAAAACAACATGCTCTTGTTTCTGAAAGATACACAGACAAAGTATTTTACTCTAGGCAATAACTGCAGGGCAATGTTATAGATAAAGGGGAAATGGAGGAAAGGACAAACACAATAGAAACTTGTGTATGCATGCATGCAAAGTAGTTAATCTCCTGGATAATTCACTAAACACAATGTGTTTATTTAATTTAAAGTAGTCATGTTTTAGCAACATATTTCAGTGCTCTCTGGTCAGATATGATATGACAAATTATACATTTTACTTTTTCCAAATCGATATGAATGGGACTAAAAGAACAATCATGAGTCAACTTACAAGTCTAGCATTGCAGCCAGTGATTTTCAAATCAAGAGATATGCTAATATTTCTGCACCTTCTGAGCAAGCAGAAGGAATATGTATACAGGTGCTGGTCATAAAATTAGAGTATCATGAAAAAGTTGATTTATTTCAGTAATTCCATTCAAAAAGTGAAACTTGTACATTATATTTATTCATTACACACATACTGATATATTTCAAATTCAGTATCTCAGGAAATTAGAATATTGTGAAAAGGTTCAATATTAAAAAACACCTGGTGCCACACTCTAATCAGCTAATTAACTCAAAACACCTGCAAAGGCCTTTAAATGGTTTCTCAGTCTAGTTTTGTTGGCTACACAATCATGGGGAAGACTGCTGACTTGACAGTTGTCCAAAAGACAACCATTGACACCTTGCACAAGGAGGGCAAGACACAAAAGGTCATTGCTAAAGAGGCTGGCTGTTCACAGAGCTCTGTGTCCAAGCATATTAATAGACAGGCAAAGGGAAGGAAAACATGTGGTAGAAAAAAGTGTAAAGTAAGCAATAGGGATAACCACACCGTGGAGAGGATTGCGAAACAAAACCCATTCAAAAATGTGGGGGAGATTCACAAAGAGTGGACTGCAGCTGGAGTCAGTGCTTTAAGAACCACCACGCACAGACGTATGCAAGACAAGGGTTTCAGCTGTCTCATTCCTTGTGTCAAGCCACAAGAGACAGTGTGAGAAGCGTCTTGCCTGGGCTAAAGACAAAAAGGACTGGGCTGCTGCTGAGTGGTCCAAAGTTATGTTCTCTGATGAAAGTAAATTTTCAATTTCCTTCGGAAATCAAGGTCCCAGAGTCTGGAGGAAGAGAAGAGATGCACAGAAACCACGTTGCTTTCACAGAAAACTTTCCACAGTCAGTGATGGTTTGGGGTCCACTATGTTTTCTGAGGTCCAAGGTCAACGCAGCCATCTACCAGGACGTTTTAGAGCCTTTCATGCTTCCTGCTGCTGACCAACTTTATGGAGATGCAGATTTCATTTTCCAACAGGACTTGGCACCTGCACACAGTGCCAAAGCTACCAGTACCTGGTTAAAGGACCATGATATCCCTGTTCTTAATTGGCCAGCAAACACGACTGACCTTAACCCCATAGAAAATCTACGGGGTATTGTGAAGAGAAAGATGCGATACGCCATACCCAACCATGCAGAATAGCTGAGGGCCACTATCAGAGCAACCTGGTCTCTCATAACACCTGAGCAGTGCCACAGACTGACGGCCCCATGCCACTCCGCATTGCTGCAGTAATCCAGGCTAAAGGAGCCCCAACTAAGTATTAAGTGTTGTACATGCTCATACTATTCATGTTCATTCTTTTCATTTGGCATTTCTAAAAATCCTTTTTTTGTATTGGTCTTAAGTAATATTCTAATTGTCTGAGATACTGAAATTGGGGTTTCATTAGTTGTCAGTTATAAGCATCAAAAATAAAAGTAATAAACACTTGAAATATATCAGTCTGGGTGTAATGAATGAATATAATATACAAGTTTTTTGAATGGAATTACTTAAATAAATCAACTTTTTCATGATATTCTAATTTTATGACCAGCACCTGTATCTTTCAAAATCAGACCCGAATATTTAAACTAATTTACAGATAATTTACCGGAGTGTCTCTAGTTTACAGTGAGAACTCATCAGTCCAGCAGAGAGCAGCTTCACTTCTGAATCCTGCAGGTCATTATTACTGAGGTCCAGCTCTTTCAGGCAGGAGTTTACTGATTGTAGAGCTGATCCCAGATTATCACAAGAGTTCCACCTAAGTTTACACATAGATAATCTAAAAAAAGGAAAATAAGAGAAATGACAACTGATTTTTATAAAATACTGAAATTTCTATGTCTGCAAAAATATAGAAATTACAGCAGATCTTTAAGTATTCTCAAATAGGTTACCTGAAATGAAAAGGAGATTAAGTATGTTGTTTGGATGACATTTATTTATGTAATCTTATTTTATTGCAGTAAGAGATTAGAATTGTAAAACTAATGACATGCATTTTGCAGATTAGTTGAGTTTATATTTTGTTTCATAATGTTTTTTCCTGTCATGAATAAATTGAAAGAAGATTCACCTGAGTGTTTCCAGTTTACAGTGTGAACTCTTCAGTCCAGCAGAGAGCAGCTCCACTCCTAAATCATGCAGGTCATTGTTACTGAGGTCCAGCTCTTTCAAGGAGGAGTTTACTGATTGTAGAACAGAGCAGAGAGCTTCACAGGAGCTCCACCTAAACTTACACATAGACAGTCTAAAAAAGAAAAAGAAGAACTATTTAAAGGAGGAACTCAGAATAGAAAAACAGACACATTATATTATATGATTTGGACACAGTAAAAGTTAAATATACCATCAAGGTTTTTAAATGCAATTTAGAAAGTGTTTAATATTTATCTGAGGGTCTCAGAAACTTGCACTTAGAGACTAAAACACAGACGTGAATCTGGACAGAACTAAAATGATTAGATCACTGCTAAGTTTAGTGCAAAACAGTGCAAAAGACATGGCAGATCCAGATGGAAATAAAAATCACAGAGGAGCCCCTTGAAGGAGAATTACCCCAGGGCCCCATGTAAATTTATCTGAATTGAAAAGGAGACTAAGTATAATGACTGTTTGACAACACTTATTAGTGTATTCTTATTTTACTGCAGTGATTATATACACTATAGAATTCTACAACTACTTAGATACATCATGCACATTAGTTGAGATTTACAGATGATTAACCTGAGTGTCTCCAATTTACAGTGAGGACTCTTCAGTCCAGCAGAGAGCAGCTCCACTCCTGAATCCTGCAGGTCATTGTTACAGAGGTCCAGCTCTTTCAGAGAGGTGTTTACTGATTGTAGAGCTGATCCCAGAATTTCACAAGACTTTCCCCCAAGATTACACTCAGCTAGTCTGCAAAAGACAAGAAATTACTATGGATTTTTAAAATACTCAAAGTAGGATATGTGAATACAAAACTGGTAAAGTATATTATGTGGTCTGGACACAGTAAAACAACTGTGAAAGATACAATCAAATATTACACCCCCCCCCAAAAAAAAGAAAGAAAGAAAGAAATGTATTTTGAAGTAACAGTTTGTCTCTAAACTTTGTCGAGTCAACACACAGAAGATTCACCTTAGAGTCTCCAGTTTACAGTAAGTACTCTTCAGTCCAGCAGAGATCAGCTCCACTCCTGAATTATCCAGGTCATTGTTACTGAGGTCCAGCTCTTTCAGTGAGGAGTTTACTGATTGTAGAGCAGAGGAGAGAGCTTCACAAGAGTCCTTGTTTAAAACACCGCCAGCAAGTCTAAAAAGAAATAGTAAACAAATAATCAAATATAAAAATAGTCATACACATATACTATAATATAGTATAATCATTTATTAAATAATAAAACAAGAGATATACAACCTAGTTTTAAAAGGAATAATGAAAAGTCCTCTACTGGTGTTCAAAACATACATTTTCACACAGACCAATCCCTGATGTTCACTGGTGGACACTGGTGTAGGTTTCCTGTACCATGACAGGTTCTGCTCTAAACAAGTATCTCCTGGAATTCTCCACATTTGCATTTCTTGTAATTTACCTTAAGGAAACACAATCTGTTCTAATGCTTGTTAAATAGAATCCATCCATAAGACATCATCCAGTTTTTATTGCAGAATTTGGCAAGCCACAGTCTGATTAACAGATTGGGCTGTTGACTAGAGACTTTACTATTCACTAGATAAGTCACTGGATCCTGATTTGATTTTGGATCCTGATTTTATTTAGGCATTTAGTGTCTGTCTGTCCCTTATTCTGTCTCTCCCTCCACAGGTTAGAACTCTAAAAAAAACAGCAGTCTATGGTTTGGAAATTTCAGGTAACAACTGGATTTTTTCAGGAAGGCAGTGCTTGCCAGTGTTAATGTATCAAGTATCAAAAGCTATTTTACTGATTGTGATATTTCATTATGTTTATAAGAATCACCTAAAACTGTTCATTAACAAACTTGAGATGTTGCAATCAGCATCAGTTCAATATGAGAATTAATTCTAACTCTGCCTAGTATGTTTCAAACTCAACGTAATGAAAAAGATGGAAGATGAGTAAGAACTGTACTCAAAATATTTTGTAAATGAATGTCTTTGGGTGGTGGGAGGGTTGTTTTTTTTCCCCTGTTGTACTGAACTTGTACCAAACCAAGTTTGTGTACCACTAAACCCCTTCTGGTTAGACTAAATAAACAAATGAGTGAATGCACAAAGAAAGCACCTGATATGAGGTAAATGTTCCTATTTGACCATCAATATTCAAATATGGATGTTCGATAAATCTCGGTGTTGTGTTAATGTAGATAAAACACTCACACAGCTTTTCTGCAGACAGTCACAGCTGGGATTAGTCTTCTATAACCCTCCTCTAATGTGTTGTATTTTCTCAGGTCCAGCTCCTCCTGCACCTCCTCTGAGGTTAGAAACAAGCAGGCTACTGCTGAACACTGTCCAGGAGAGAGCTTCACTTCTGAGCCTCTCTTTGATTTTAGATACTCCTGAATCTCTCTGGAGAGAGACTGGTCCTTCATTTCAAACAGACAGAGGAACAGATTGATGGATTTCTCAATAGAAAGAGGTCTGTGATCTCCTTTGATTAACTTCTTGATGTACTCTGTGGTTTCCTTTGGCTGTATGTGTGTGTGTCTCAGTAGACCCTGTAAGAGTCTCTGATTAGACTCCACTGAGATGCCCAGCAGGAAACGGAGGAAAAGATCCAGATGTCCATTCTGACTCTCTGCAGCTTTATCCACAGCTCCAATCAGCAAATCATACAGTGAAACATATTCAGTCCACTCTCTCTGTTCTGGTTTTAAACACTGCAGTTCCTTCATCTTCTTGCTATTGTAGCAGTGAAACACATAAACAGCAGCCAGGAACTCCTGAAAACTCAGATGAACAAAGCAGTAGACCTTCCTCTGGTAAAGCACACATTCCTCCCTAAAGATCTCGGTGAAAACCCCAGAATACACTGAGGCCTCAGTGACGTCAATACCGCTCTCTCTCAGGTCCTCTTCATAGAACATCACATTGCCCTTCATCAGCTGTTTGAAAGCCAGTTCAGCCAGTTTCAGAAGCTCAGTTCTGTTGGATTCCAGCAGTTTATTTGGGTCCCTCTCATCTTTCTCCTCATACTTCTGGTTCTTCATGCTGGTCTGAGTGATCAGGAAGTGAGAGTACATTTCAGTCAGAGTTTTAGGGATTTCTGAGTGATGATGTTTGAGTCTCTGAAGCACAGTGGCTGAGATCCAGCAGAAGACAGGAATGTGGCACATGATGTGGAGGCTCCTCTCTGTCTTAATGTGGGAGATGATTTTCTGGGCTTGGTCTTGGTCACTGATCCTCTTCCTGAAGTACTCCTCCTTCTGTGCATCGTTGAATCCATGGATTTCCGTCACACGCTTGATGTGTTTAGGGGGGATCTGATTGGCTGCTGCAGGTCGACAGGTTATCCAGATTAGAGTAGAGGGAAGCAGTTCTCCTTTGATGAGGTTTGTCATCAACACACCCACTGATGATGTCATGGTGATGTCAGATATTTTCTCACACTCCTCAAAGTTCAGTGGAATTCTGCTTTCATCCAGACCATCAAATATGAACACAGCTTTGACCTTCTCATAGATCTTTGGATCCAGGTCTTTAATCTCAGGATGGAAGTCACACAGAAGTCCATGAAGACTGTACTGATGGTCTTTAATCAAGTTCAGCTCCCGGAACGGAAGAACAAACATGAAATCTACATCCTGATTGGCTTTTCCCTCGGCCCAGTCCAGAATGAACTTCTGCACAGAGACAGTTTTTCCAATTCCAGCAATGCCTTTAGTCAGCACACTTCTTAGAGCTGGTTCTTCATCTTCTTGTTCTTTGTGTTTGAGACCTTTATGATCTAGTAGAGGTTTAAAGATATCTGAGCAGTTGATTGGAGTATCTTCTCCATGTCTCCTGGGTGTTTTCTCCATCTGTAGAAACTCATGTTCTTCATTCACTCCTTTACTCTCTCCCTCAATGATGTAGAGCTGTGTGTAAATCCTGTTCAGGAGGGTTCTATTCTCTTCTGTTTTGATTCCCTCAAATAAGCTCTCGTACTTCTTCTTCATGCTGCTTTTGTGTCTCTTTATGACTCTGTGCAGGACATCGTCCACTGGTTGGTGAAAATCCTGCTGGAGGGGTCCAGTTTCTTCCACCAGAGTGTGAGTGTATGGTGCTGTTCCTATGAAGCGCTGCCTGATGAGGTGAAAACACAGTCATCACAACATCAGAAACACACCATTGCACTATACTATTGCACTGTTTATCATAAATCAATATTATTTCCATTGCATTTGATTACTTACACTTACACTGTTTATAATGTCCACCTCTCTACACCCATTGGTTATTACATTAGAAATAAAATAAAGTAAACTGCATAATAAGAGTTTATAGTTACACACAGTTACAGCCCCTCAGTTTCTGCTCAAGCTCCACCATGCCCCATTCCTCTTTTCGTAAAGGGATCAAAAAGTGGTGAATGAAACTGAATAAATAAGTAAGTTAAACTCAATAAATAAATAATATTTTGGATGTTATAAGATGGGTTTTGGTTAAACTACTAAAAACAACTAAACTGCATTTATATGTAAAAGAGCATGTAAATTTACATTAGCATTACATTGACTGCATTACTGCACTACAGTTGTGGTTCACTCTGAAAGACTGTTCAAAGGGCTGTAACAGGAATGAGGAAGTGAAGGGAACATTTTCTACATTTACAGTAAAGGCAGTTGTCAGCATGCGGATATGTGTCAACAAATGTAACAACATTTTTTTCTCACAGTTTGGGAAACACTGGCTTAACAAATTATGCACTTTTCTAGAAGATTAACCACAATTTAAACCAGGTGTAAATAAAGTCTTTATATTATATTATAAATCTCATTACATACTGCTTCATCAAATACACTGTGTCCCAAATTCTGGAAGCTGACTAAGTAGTCTTCAATGTTCTGATGCTTAATTACCTATCAGTATTTCACTAAAATATAGAAACTCACCTTGGGTCAGATGAGGCAGCTCCACTGGTGAATTTAGGAGGGTCGTCCATAGACCCGTAACTCTTCATAGACACACAGCTGGGTTCTCCTCCTCCACTGGTGATTTTAGGAGGGTCGTCCATAGACCAGTCACTCTTCATAGACACACAGCTGGGTTCTCCTCCTCCACTGGTGAATTTAGGAGGGTCGTCCATAGACCCGTCACTCTTCATAGACACACAGCTGGGTTCTCCTCCTCCACTGGTGAATTTAGGAGGGTCGTCCATAGACCCGTCACTCTTAATAGACACACAGCTAGGGTCTCTTCTATTACTGCTGAATACAGGAGGGTCCTCCATAAGTCAGCCACTTTTCATAGACACACAGCTGGTCTCTCCTTGTCCACTGCTGAATGCAGAAGTGATTGCAATATAACAAAATACACATTTTGAGAGACAATTAGTCTTTTATTTAAAATATTTTTTATATGTACTATTTAATGAATAGTATTCAATACTCCTCAGTATAATGAACTAAGATGTGTAATAATTTAGTAATATGCAGTGTTTAAGATTTTCATAATTAATGCTTAGGTAATCAGCAACTATCCAGTAATGGAACGATAGATTTTACAGTTCATCAGTATTTCTGGAATACATTGTGTGTACAGCCCTTTTCAGGTCATTCCACAGCATCTTGATGTGGTTAAAGTAAGGATTCTGACATGGGCATTCAATAACACAATTTCTTTCTCAATCATTCTTCAGCTGATTTTTTTTAAATCTTTGGTTCACTGTCTTGATGCATCACCCAATGTTTCTTCAGCTTAAGGCCATGGACTGCTGGTCCAAGATATATGTAAAATGTTTCACATACATCTTTGAATTCATCATTTTCTCAATGATTGCTAGGTGTCTAGACACTGATTTAGGGAAGACCCGGACTATGATGCTCCCTCTATCATGCTTCACAGTGCTGAAGTTTTGGTGTTGGGGGTCATTGTTTAATTGTTTTATAATAGTTCATCTTTAGTTAGTTCAAACTCACTGATTGGTTAGTGAGTACCTTTCATGAGTAGCATTCATTAAAGAAAAACATGTATTTACCAGTACTTCAATATTGGTGACTAGAGCAGTACAATGTAATCAACACAGTGGTTTACTGTAGCGAGAAGGAATTAATTAATTGCTATTATAGCAATACTTGGTTACTTTTTGCTTAATTACCACATTTTGCAGTAACAAATGATCTATATAATAAAGTTGTAGCACTTCAGCAAGCAGCTTTATAGACCGAAACAGACTAGAAACAATAATAAATAAGTTATTAACTGAGTGGTCACATGACGAGGGGAGATCCCAGCAGAAACATCCGACTGGAGCACAGACAGTCAGATCTGATCTGCATTTATACATATTTATGTTATGTTATTATGTTACCGAAACATCTTTGAACCAAAATACACACACACAGTTTCTGTTTCTGAGAAAAACAACACCACAGTCACATTTTAGTCAAACTGAGAGCACTGCTACCTTTTCTGAGGCTCGTCTAGAAGTTCCTCAGTTCGTCTTCATTTACAGCAGATCTAGGAAAGAAAACATTACTGGACACACAATCACACAAACTTCATCCATCCATTTCAGTGCTGTTTCTGCTCCCATTGAGCCATTTTAGTCCATTACACACCTGAACACTTTCTGAGTCCACACTATACTACAACTCGACTGAACTCTGTATCTGTACAAAGTAAGAAACCGGTAGGAGCGCATTTTTGTCATAGTGTGTAACTAAAGGAAACTACAAAGGTGTGTGTGTTTTTGTCTTTGCACCTATTACTGGTAATGGACAGTGAGCTGTGAATACCTATTTATTACTAGCAGTGAGCTGTCCACAGTTCTTGGTTCTAAGTTTTTTTAGTAAAGAAAGTAAAGAAACATTCTGTCAAGTCTGGCGTCTTGAGAAAAGTCAAGTCAAGTCAGATTTATTTGTATAGCACTTTTTACAACTGTTGTCGTCACAAAGCAGCTTTACATAAATAGTGATTAATAAAAGACAGAGACAAAGAAGAAAAGAAGAAAATAATGTAAGACATGATGGATCAAAAACCCCCATTGAGCAAGCCAACGGCGACAGTGGCAAGGAAAAACTCACTCAGAGCTGGAGGAAGAAACCTTGGGAGGAACCAAGACTCACAAGGGGGACCCATCCTCCTCTAGTCAGAACTATTTAAACATTAATGATAAAAAATTACCAAACCAGGTATAACAGATAGTTAAAAATGGTTTAAACATGGTCACTAAACAGGTAGCAGTGGTGGGTGGGTGAGCTGCTGGTCTGCTATGGGTGGTGGTGGGTTGGGGGCCTGGTGGTTGGACCGGTAGGTGGCAGCTGGTTTGACGGAGGTAGAGGGGACCTCAGCAGGCAATCTCCCAGCAGGTCGGGCTGGGTGGCCATTTACTCGGAGAAGGTAAAAAGAGAGGGTTAGTTCTGAGAGGATTTTATGGAGAGCAGAGAATGTTGAGCATCAGCATCAGAATATGTCTGACGACTCAGGTCTGATTATAACAGCCTAATTAAAAGGAGAGAGCCAGAAGGTAACACAAACACACAGCACCCTGAAAATGCCTGCATCTCTCTGCTCCATCGTCAACAAACCTGAGTGATCGTGTGTAAGCAGCGAGACGACAGCTCCAGCATCTCAATGTACTACAATTCCCTGGGTCTGCAAACCCCTGGACCTGCAACCTTTATCTAAGAAACATTAATTACCACCAGAAAACACATCAGCAGTGAACTAAATGAAACTACTGAATCAAAGCTGAAGACCATGCATTTGAATAAATCACTGTGTTGATTTCTGAGTAGAGTGCATGTAAGGAATCCTTCAGCTGCTGTTAGAATCTGCTTATCTCCTTTCAAAGTTTCAAGCCAAAGTCCACCCTCCTTTGTGCTCAACCTCAGGGTGTGGTATATACTAACAAAATGAATCTATATCCTGCCCAGACAGAAAGTGTGTACACAAGCATGAGAGTGGCAGGGAGGGAAAGCAAGAGAGAGAAAGAAGAAGTGTGGGAAAAAGTGTGTGAGAGATAGAGATCATGTAGTGGAAAATGAACCCAAGCACAACTCTCAGTACACTAGTCAGTGCTTGTGTGATTGGCTGGTGTGCTGAGGGAACAATTCTTTTCTCGCTTTCTAAGCAGTCCACACGCATAGTGCCCCACTAGGAATTGTCCTGGCCCTCACAATGGCCAGTTCATTCGTGTGTGCAATTTGATTGATTCAGTTCACCAATCTTTCCTACTCCTCCATGCAGAATTCTTTCAGCTGTGTGATGCTTTGTGTCAGCTTTAGTTTTTAGACAGATGGTCTCATTCTGTAATCTAATAAATGTAATTTAATAAATCAGAAAATGTTTGTAGGTGCATGTAAGTAAATAAATCTTCTACAGGAACTTTTCTGTAGAAGATTTATTTACTTATTTATATTTACTTAGTTTTATGCAAATCATCCAGAAATTAACCATACAGTTAAGAAAAGTTACATCCATTGCTGACACAGGTATGCAAATGCACATACACAGGTTGTCGAGTCCCTGTAAAGAAAGAAGTATTGCCACCATGCTGAATGCCAGGTATGGGCTTGAGGGGTAAAACCCCCTCCCCCACCCAACATTGGGCTGTGGAAAAGTGAACCTGTGTTTTATAGAATGATTGTACTTCATCCAGTATATTTGGAATGTGTTGGGGAGTTTAGGATGAGGTGGGGTGGAGATCATCTAACTTCCTGACTTCACTAACACTCTTGTTGCTGAATGCAATTAAATCCTCACAGCAATGCTCCAAAATCTAGTAGGGAGCCTTCCCTGGACAGTAGAGACAGTTACTCCAACAAAAACAGAATGAACTCTGAATACCCTTAATTCAGAGTTTCCACTTATTTCCAAGGTTTATATTGTCTGTAGCAGATTAATGTTAAGTCTAACTGGCCCAGCAATTTTGGGTGTCTTCATATTCCAAAAAAGGAGAATCAAACCACATTCTCTCATCTATATCTGCAGTTTGGAAACAGAATAACATGTTTTTTTAAATGGTAGCACCCTCTGCTGGTGGATACTGTTGCTTACACAAACCAAATATCTCACTGTATTTCTTCTGAGAAGACTCTCAATGTAAATACATCACTTTTCGCTTCCTGTCTTTTTTTCTTTGTTTTCTCTCTGTGTTGACTGCTACATTGCATTTAGCAGTATCATGGACACGAAAAATGTTGGAAATGAGTCGTTCATGCTTTCCATTCACCTTTCCCATCATTTTTGTGGTTGGAGAACTTTTGAAATATGGCCTGAAAACACTAGTATAACTAGCATAAACACAAAAGTCACCATTTCCCAATTTACCTGTGTTAGTGTAGGCCTGGGACAGTATGGCCTAAACTGGGAAACACTGATGTAGGACATTTGAAAGGGGGAGGCACATAGTGGCACACAAGGGCAGTGTTATTAGAGTGCTGGGCTATTGATAACAGGGTTGTGGGTTTGATTCCCAGGCTCGGCAAGCTGCCACTATTGGGCCCTTGAGCAAGGCCCTTTACCCTCTCTGCTCCCCGGGCACTGGAGTTGGCTGCCCACCGCTTTGGGTGTGTGTGTACTCATCTTTACCTTTACCTTTTTACAGGTGCGGCACAGGCCTCCCCCAAGTAGTACCCACAAAAAAAACCACCCCCTGTGTAAGCAACTTAAATTAGCTGAATGCATTAATTCTAAGAGGTGTCCACAAACATTAGGACATATGTCAGTTTTAAAGACACAATAAGAAAAACACTGTGATTAATTGTAAGGATAAATAGAGGATAATGTAAAACTTTCGGTCATAAATCCATACAGACGCTATAAGTTAAAAAAAAAGTAGGATAATATTTAACCACTACTTAACTACTTAATTTCTTATGTAGAAGCTCCTTCAGCAATGTATAGTAGGCCTGTGCCCCCTCATTCTTCTCTGCTGTTTTATGGGAATACAGAGATTATTGCCCTCTCTCTGAACTACTCTGATCATACATATTAGGGTTGCTGAAGTTAACATGAAAATGAATAACTCAATAACTAATTAAACAGTGTTAATGCATTTAGCTAATTTGATTCTTATATATATATTTCCTAGCTGAAACACCTGATCACAATTTAAATACAAATACAGTATTTAAACACAGTTATAAACAGGCACTGATTATTATAATTAAACCAATAATGTTTCCAGCTGCAATGATGTTATAAATACATTAAAAGGAAAAAGTATTTATTTAGGTCAAAAAAGGAGAATGTTGAATGTAAATACTGTTATAATTTCTATCTAAATTATAATCTAAATTCAGAAACTTATTAGATTAAATAAACAAAATGTACATGCTTTCTTATAGAACAAATGGACAAAATCGTAATAATAATAATGAATCAGGAAACTTATTTTGATTTTCCACCAATATTCAAATAGAGGGTTGTCATCAACACACCCACTGATGTCATGGTGGTACTTTCTTGCACTTCTTGAAATTCATTGGAATTCATCCAAGCTTTCATCCAGACCATCAAATATAAACACAGTTTTGAATTCATCATAGATATTTGGATCCAGATCTTGGATCCCTGAACTTCTGCACAGAGACAGTTTTTTTTTTTTTCAATTCCACACTAAAAGCTGGAACTTTTGGTCCTTTATCCTCTTTTCTTTGTTGGTATCTGAGAGCTTGTTTAGGCTTAAAGGTGTCTGAGTAGTTGATTGGAGTATCGTCTCTGTCTCCTGGGTGTTTTCTCCATCTGTAGAACCTCATGTTCCTCATTCACTCCTTCACTCTCTCCCTCTATGATGTACAGCTGTGTGTAAAACCTGTTCAGGAGGGTTCTGTTTTGATTCCCTCACAAAAGCTCTCATACTTCTTTTTATGATGCTTTTGAATCTCTTTATGACTGTAGCCCACCTGTTTCTGCACAAATTATAAGCCACCCCCAATTCAGGAATGCAATCATGGTAATTTGCTTACCTTTTTTTTTACAAGAATTTCCAAAAAAAGAACTCTTTAATGTCAAAGTGAAAACGGATTTCTACAAAGTAATGTCAATGAAATAAAACTATAATGTAAAATAAGTGATTGTGTGAGAATTTACTACAAATACACCATAAACACAAAAGAACACTGCATGCAACTCCAAGAAAAGGCTAATGATGAGTATAAGTCAGGGAATGGATACAAAAAAAATCCATGTCCATCACTACGAAATAGAAGGAAAACGGCACGTGGTAATCTGCACACTTCTGAGAACTGGAACTGACATCCCAAGTGACCATGCAAGAAGTATAATTTAATTAGTTTAATTAGTGCTTAAATATTTATGAGCGTAAGTGATCGTCACACTTCTGGGTTCTGCCCCTGTCGATTCCCTTCACATAATTATTTTTTGTTTGCTTGTTTTTGTTATTTCTTTCTGTTTTGCCCTTTTGGGTTGCATGGGCTTGGTTGGTAATGTCTGATAACTGGTTTTGGACCTGTTCCATGGCTTCTTTTGCCCATGTCAGGTACTGTCCTTATCACTCCTGTTTGCTGGACACATTTGTAGAGGGGTGACAGGTAAGGTACACTGAGGTGAAAGAAAAAATAAAGAAAAATTGAAAAAAAAAAAGAAAGAAAAGAAAGGAGTTGAAAAGGAAAAGAGTTGGAAAATAAATAAAAAAGAAAAGAGATTTCTGCTCTGAAAGTAAAGCTTCAAGCTTTGACTTTCAGATTCATTGTTTTAAAATTTGCATCTATAATCAGCTTTTTGTTTTGTTTGGTTTCCTTGCCTTTTTTATAATTTTAAGGGTGGGGTCCCGCAGTGAAAACACATCATTGTATCTAACCCAAGCCCCCCAACTGCAATTAGTGCTGAGGATCCCTTGGTAAGAATTTGAGATTGCATTCATTTACCTCACTGGGCATTATGAGTACTGGATAATGTCTCATGGGCTCATAAATGCCCCAATGGTTCCTGGGGTTTGCCTTCTTGTGTGTGTATGTGGTGGGTCCCTTCATACATAGAAGATTTCAGGTCCATGTCATTGGACAGCCAAAATCCAAGAGGCATTTGAGGAATGATATCCCCCTTTTGTCATCGACATAGATGCCTCAGATGTTGGCATAAGGCAGTCCTTTCTCAACATCTAGCTCTAGCCAAGAAGCTCCACCCTGTGCATTTTACTTCCACCAGCTAATACCAGCAGAATACAATTACAACATTGGGGATAGGGAGCTTCTTGCCTTAAAGGCTTTCACTGGCCAAAATCCAGCAGGCAGAGCAGCTCAACCCAATCAAGCTTGATGGGCATTGTTTTTTAGCTTTAATTTCATGCTGTCCTATAGGCCAGCTTGCTGGCTGCCCCAGACACTCTACCTAGCTATCATTGCTGCCATCTTTTGGGGGGCTTCTATGATGAAAATTTTACCAACCATTTATAAGTAGTTTTGTCATTCATAAGTAGTTTGTTTTATCAATCTTGGTTTTATTACCAAATTGCCATTTAAATAATTTGTGAAAATGTTGTGAATAAACACCTTTTACCTACTACTTTCTGCTAGATTTTGAGGTTGAATCATTTAGCTTAAATTAATCTGCTGTTTGGTTTATTTCAACTGTTTTTTATGTCTCATAAAATGTCATCGAGCACAAGGCCCTGTTTTCTCAGAGTTTAGCGAGAGGAAGTTTTAACATCCATTGTTATTTCAGTATTTATACCATGTGTTATACTTCACATAGTGTGAGATTATAAAATGTGTTCAGAAACTGACCAATGATGAATGGGTGATATATTTAATTGTGTAAAGAAGTGTGTGGAAGTATAGTATAGGGCCTTCTACTGTAACGAACTTTTTTTTTTTAAATCATGCAAAGTTGCCATTTTGACAGTACTGAGCCACTGAAGTGTAATTAAATGCTGAACATAAGATAATAGCATGTATTAGCAGAAGTTTCAACAGTATCTATATTAACTTGGACCTCTAAAACTTCTTACTACCATTTTGTCTGTTCTGCTCTTGCTGGTAAAACTGGTTATGCTGGTTAATCATCTTAGACCCTGACTAGCATAGAGTACAGGTGTGTGTGCTGCCACAGTCAGAGCTCACTGGGCTCATTCACACTTAGTTGCCACTTTCAATGCAATGACTAAAGTAGCAGCCTCATTCTAGGGCACCATAATGCTTAGGGTATTTGCCATCACAGGTGTTTGTAATTACTCAGTTGTGTTCCAGTGCTTCATCGGTGCAGGCATTAGCTACCCAGGCATCTCACTGCTAGCTACTCAAATAAGCTATTACAAGGCTGAAAAGCAAGAATAGACCAGTCAAACCTTGGGATTTCCAGAATCAGCAGTGTTGAGTATCATTAAGAAGAAATAACACTGAGCACATTAATCTTAAAAGAGATTATCATATGCTAAGTAAAAAATAAATAATCACTATGCATCATCCCTAATTTTCTAAAAAATCATCAATTGTCTGTCCGACAGATCAAAATCTTCAGGATGTGGGTGTGTATTTATCTGAGACAACAATCTTTCTTTACAAATAGAAATACAGAGGCTGCTAAACACAGAAGTAAGACACAAATAACTAAACAGAATGGCCAGAGTTTCCATAAAGTACATAAAAGAGCTTGTACATTTCTGGACAAAGGTCTTGTGGACAGGGGAGACCAAGATTAACCCATATCAGAGCAAGGTTAGAGCAAAGTGTTGACTGCCCACAATCCAATGCATACTACCTCATCTGTGAAACATGGTGGTGGGGTGCTATGGTTTGTGCATGCATGGCTGCCACAGGGACTAATGTAATTATCTCTATTGATAATGTAACTGTTGAAAGAAGTAGCACAATTAATTTAGAGGAGTAAAGGATCTTATCTGTTCAAGCTCCAGTAAATGCCTCCAAACTCATTGGGCAGAGCTTCATCCTACAGCAACATAATCATGCCAGACATACATGCAATTCTTGCAAGACATCTGCAACACAGTAGTAAATATGTCTGCTTTAAATGTGTAGTGTCCTCTATAATGTACACTATTGGGCACTATATATAAATATAGAAGTGTACAAATGTACAAGACATGTTAGAGTTGGTTTTCAGTTTGGAGTTGATTGGAGTCACTTTAGTTTGTCCTGTTCAGAAGAACACACACACATGAAAAGAACTGACCCTCAGAAATCAGACAATGATTATTTAAAAAATAACTCCATATCTGACAATGTAAGGCAGTAATGGAGGACTTTAAACCATTTAGAACTTCAGATATCCTGTCTGAAAAAGGACATTTATACCCCATCCAGATGCTCAGTCAGCACCCAGAAAAAGCAGGGCCAGTTTTGCTGTCTTGTATTCCCAGTGAATGATTAGACCACCTAGGAGCCCAATTAAATATATGTTTTGTTTAGATAAAAAAAATTATATGTATTTAAAATGTTTATATTTAGCACAACATTTTGCCCAATTAAAAAACATTCAGTTATTGGCATTAATTAGCAAGTGTGTTAATGCAATAATAATAATAATAATAATAATAATACATAACATCCTTAGACATCTGGTGGTCTGTTTTATGAATCTTGCCCAATAAAGCAAACAACTCACAGAAGTTTCTCCAGTTTACATTGTGGATCATCCAGTAGAAAAGGAAAAGAAGGAAGGAAGAAAGGAAAAAGAGGCACAGGTCTAAGATAAACTGAATATTAAAAATAAACCTCAACACTCAACAAAGCAGAACAACAAAATTTACAATAAAACCCTATTCATTTTTTTCTAATTTCTAATTCTTGCTGTTAGACCACAATTAGACTGTTTCTTTCTTGTGAGATCAAGTATTCCATCAGTAAAGTATTTGCTGTGCTAGGGTACATGTTTGACCTGCAGCAGGGAGAATGAGGTTCAATTCCAGAATCAGAAACACTACTATACCATATAACATTAAGTGATTAAATTCTTACATTAAGAGAGTAAAATTCTTAATCTTAAAGTAATCAGCCATTATATGTTTTCTAAAAGAATGCATGTGTTGAATCTAGAAGTATAAATAGTTTTAGTAGTAATATATAATCATTTTAAGTAGTAGTATATAATAGTTTTAAAATAGTTTTATTTTACTACTAAAATAGATGCTGTGGTGTTTGTCAAACAAACCAGATGCTCGCAGATGTAAAATGATTCAGTGAGTCAGTAAAAAAAACTGAGGTAATGAAATGTATCTATCAAAATGTTAACGCTAATAATTATTACATTAGAATCAAATAAACCCGAACAAACAAAGTCTGTGTTCAGCAAACAGAATGTGTTGGTCAGTTTAGTCGTTCATACGTGGTTAGAACACAAGCTTGCTGATCTTCTCTCTGAACTCCAGGCACTGTATGGACTTCACCATCTACTTTAATGAAGCACTGATATGATTCACTAGAACTAGGAATACTATTCTTTACTGGTCTACTGGTCTTAAAGATCACTTCTTAGACAATATCTCAGAAATGTTTGTAAACATGCTCCAGGATTGGAAAATCCCCAAAAAAGGCTTGGTGTCATTGAACCTTCCAACAGTACAAGTCTCCTTAGCATACTTTAGTGCACCAAATTATGGTTTCAAAAGAAGTCACGTAAGATCGGCAAATGACTGTGGCCATCACAGTCATTTGACTCAAACCCCACTGAAAATATTTGGCCAGATTTAGGAAAGTAACTATCGCATCCAAAACTTTGATTTTTTGTGAATCTCAATTGCAGCAGATCAGGACGGCACACTAACTTTTTTTTCCTGTCAGGAATAAATTTACCTGAGTGTCTCCAGTTTACATTGTGAATAGATAGCAGCTCCACTCCTGAATCCTGCAGGTCATTGTTACTAAGGTCCAGCTGAGTTTACTGATTGTAGAGCTGATCCCAGGGTTACACAAGAGTTTCCCCACACAGAGCTAGTCTATAAAAATACAAAAATTACAACAGATCTTTTAAAATACAGAAGTAAGTTGTGGTATTATGACAACACACTACTCATTGATTTCTGTATGTTTATAATACTGCAGTGATTACAGTGAGAGATGCACTATTAAAAAAATCAATTATACCATTATGCAGATTGTGAACAGTGTGTTTCTTAAATGTAATGGGACAGCTAGCTACCTGTGGGAGCCAGAGGGCTGGACCCGATAACAGTCTCAGATGGTCATTTATTCTGATGGATAATACCACCAAGATGGACTTAAAAGCAGATATGGGGTCCATAGGACATTCTCCCAAAAGCTTTGGGGCTTGTCAAATTCCAGTCTCTCTCTCTCTTTCTCTGTCTGAAGAATGTGTGTTTTTTAATGCTCAGTCAGCAGGATGGTGATTTAAAAGACTGCAATTAGACTCTGTCTCCATGGAAACAAAAATCTGACTCTTTTTAACTGTAATATATGTCCCCAGATTGGAAAACTAATATGATGTTTTAGATGAGATTTTAGCTTACTTCTTGTCGTTTTGCCACTTTTTGTTGCAACCACTTTCAAACAAAGTCACCATAACAGCTCATTTACAGTAATGGGCTCTCTGAAGGGAGAACAGAATAGTATAAAAATGTTAAATGAGATAAAAGGTTTTCATGAGGTATCCTAACAAATGTGTTTCCATAAATGTGTTCCCCCTATTATTCCATTTTTCCCATTCCACCCGTTTGACTGGTCTCTACCCTGTGATGCCTCTAGCAACTGCTTCCTTCAAGACACATGAAGCACCACCACAGCTTTTCAAACTGTGTCTAAAGCAACACCATTGGAGCTGAACAAACACTGAAGTTAATGCTTCCTGCTAATTTTACTTACTAATTTTAATTGACAAAGACAGTGAGGCCAACTTGCAGTGGCAATCACTGAAGAACTACCAATTATCTGAAGATTGGGCTAATACAGCAGTTATGCCACTCATGAGGCCAGTTAAGTACATATGTTGTTGTTGTTGTTGTTGTTGTTTAATAGTTTTTAAATATATATTTAATGTACTATATATTTCTTAAATGAATGGGCAAACCATTTACCACAAATATGTTTACTCATACGATGTCTGTAAATGTGCTTTTTTATGTTTTATTATTCTGGCCCAGTACGACACAGTGTGGATCATCAAGTACATCAGAGAGAAGCTTCACTCCAGAATCTCCTGGGTGAATATAGGTCAGATCCAGTTCTCTCAGGTGGGGAGGGTTTAATTTCAGAGCTGAAGCCAGAAATGAACAGCCGTCTTCTGTAAACAGACAATCTGCAGAAAGTAAGAAAAAAAGACACTCACAGTCTTGGGGCTGAGAATACTGCAACCAACTATTTTAGACTGCAACTAAAATACTTGTTTACAGAAATTAATGAACTTAAAGGCAATGAGTTGAGCCCTTGGTTTGGCTCACAATTTAAAGCCAGATATTTCCTAAATTAAGACCTCAGTTGACCTTTGTTCTAGTTTTCCTTTTACCTGTGTACTGTCTGCCCCTCAACAAAGGTGCAGCACTGAGCCATTGTTTGGGAGAGCTTTCATACAAAGCCCAGCAGGTGTGTCTGATCAGCAGTAATTAGCACTGGGGCTTCTGGGAAATGGAGTTTTCAGAGCTGCTCCCAGGTGCTTTTTTACTACACCGCCTTGGCTTGACTGGCAGTGTGAACTAAACCCTAAAGGGATGTGGACAGTGGAAGGGGTGAGGAGATTGCCTAGGGTTGGGTTGCAAGAAAATTTTCCTATTTTTCAAATCTCAATGTTACATAAAGTCAGTGGTCAGTGAGTGTAACTGATTCTCTCGCAGGTTAACAATCCTCCCACTCAGTCTATTAGCAACATTAACGAGTGCCCTGAACACCACAACTAGCAAAGAGACAGAGTGTTGTATTTTTATGTTAAACTACTCACCAAGACCTGCCACGGAGGGGTCGTTTTTAAGGGTTTCAACCAAACCTGGTTGAAACATTTAACGTTTAAATGAATGTTAAATTAATTATTTTTATTAGCAGAGCTTTTTAGCTGGAGTATGCTAGTTTGGTATTTAAGCCCAGACTTTAGGTTAGGTTGTTGCGAAATATTGAATTCTTGAAGATTGAACTATAGAAGATCTGAAACCCTGCATGCTGGGAGGAATAGCTTCTGCCACTAGCTGCCAAAAAGGTCTCCATCCATCATTGAGCCAGCTGCTGCTATTCATGAAATGATCACTATGACCGACGGGTTTTGTTCATCCAATTCAATCCAATCCAACGCATTCTTATCCTCACATTTATTCATATTTGTCTAGTATTTTGCTACATCAGGAGTTATAAGAAATTTATTTATGCTAAGATTCATAGGAACCTTCCCTTATGTCGAATTACTGAAAATATATAAATACATTCTGATTATTTGACCCACTTGATCATTTGGTGTACAACAACACAATGCTTTTTCGCTGGAACAAAACATCTATTTGGGTCAAATTTGCAATAAATGAATAAAACAAAAAAAACACATTTTTATTTTAAAAAGATGATTTCTGAGGACCTTAACATTGTTAATGCTTCACTAGCATTAACTACATTAATTACACCAGCAAATTCTAAAGGAAAATATTAGTGACCTAAATCTCAAGAGAATGTGACTTATCAAGCAAGATAATTACCCTAAGCACACGAGTCACTCTACTGAAGAATGATTAAGGAGAATTCAACTAACATTGAAGCTGTTTGTATGGAGCAATGAATTCTTTCAAGCCGATGTGCAGGATTAATCAACAGTTTCTTAAGTTAGTTGCAGTTTTTGATTTTCAATCATTACTGTAGATTTTTATTGTTGATCTTGTAACTGACATTATTTGTTGCATTTCTTCAGATCCAGCTCCTCCAGCACCTCCTCTGAGGTCAGAAGCATGCAGGCTAGTGCTGAACACTTTCCAGGAAAGAGCTTCTTCTCTGCTGAGTATTTCCTCGATCTAAGATACTGAATCTCTCTGGAGAAAGATTGGTCTTTCATTTCAGACAGACAGAGGAACAGATTGATGGATCTCTCAGTAGAAAGAGGTATGTGATATTGTCCACCATCTCCTTTGATAAAGCTTTTGATATAGTCTGTGGTTTCATCTGAGTGTATGTGTGTGTGTCTCAGTAGACCCTTTAGGAGTGGCTGATTGGACTCCAGTGAGATGTCCAGCAGGAAACGTAGGAAAAGATCCAGGTGCCCATTCTGACTCTCTGCAGCTTTATATATTAAACCCTTTTAGCAGATCATCCAGTGGAATTTTTATTTGTACCATGGATTGACAAACTGCAGTTCCTTCATTTTCTTGCACTGGTAGCAGTGAAACAGCAGCCAGGAACTCCTGAAAGCTCAGATGAACAAAGCAGTAGACCTTCCTCTGGTAAAGCACACATTCCTCCCTAAAGATCTCAGTGAAAACCCCAGAATACACTGGGGTTCCACCTATCTACACTGTAGCCTAGCATGAAGATGTCTGTGGCAGAGACTTAAGAGAACTCAAGTGAAACGTCCCAACTAGACACCACATTTCAATTCAAATAAAGGTTATTGATCACATGCCTCTGAAGTTTGACTTTTTTCATAATTACAATACCTATAGGCAACTACTCATCATATTTTCCGCTCCATGAAACATGTTAATGCTCAGTAGTGCACATAAATGCTCCTTTAATATATTTGATGTTACTAAAATGTACTCATTTTGAATGAGCAGATGAAAAAAAGTGACAGCTGGAGTAACTAGAAGAAACTAAAGGACAAACAGGGCGAGGTAACAATGAGACACTGACTAGATAAACAAACATAAACTGAGCAAAAAAAACATTGGAACAACCAGACAATGACAAGATACACTTAGGAACATTAAATAAGCAAGGTAACAACTGGACACTGAATTGACAGGAGCAGGAGCAGGAACAATAAGTGACTGATTCCAGGTTTCTAACAATATTTCTGAATGTTTCAATAGAAATAAGTTAGTGAATCTGTAGTGAATTCCAAGCAGCATGTGCAAAATGCATAAAGGAGTGCTGGCCAAATTCAGTGTGAACTTTGGGAACATATAGATAACAATCATTGGAACATACAGAGTAAATACTCTGGGTTCTTGAGATATAACCACAAATACTGAGGGAGTTGGCCTTGAATGGATTTATATATGAAAGTATACCAGTGTCAAAGGTGACGTGCAGCCAATGAGGGCCACTCAACTCTGCCATAAAAGGTGCAGTGGTGAGTGAGGGCAACCGGTAACAAACCTTAAGGCACCATGGTAACTCAGTGTTACACTACAAAACAACTCATTCTGGTTCAGAGGATGCAGCTCCATGGCTGAAACCAGGGCAATGGCTCATGGATGTGCAGCTGGATTCTCCTTTTCCACCACTGAATACAAAAGGATTCACTATATACCAGTCACTCTTCATAGACACACAGCTGGATTCTCCTCCTCCACTGCTGAAACCAGGAGGATATACAAATGGACAAAATTGTTGGTATCCCTCAGAAAGAAAAACCTACAATGGTCACAGAAATACCTTGAATCTGACAAAAGTAATAATAAATAAAAAATCTATGAAAATTAACCAATGAAAGTCAAACATTGCTTTTCTACCATGCTTCAACAGAATTATTTAAAAAAAAATAAGGCCTCATGACACGATGATATACCAATGAGGACATATCTTATGACATACCAATGATGGTACCCTTAACTCACTATTTTGTTGCACAGCCTTTTGAGGCAATCACTGCAATCAAACGATTCCTGTAACTGTTAATGAGACTTCTGCACCTCTCAGCAGGTATTTTGGCCCACTCCTCATGAGCAAACTGCTCCAGTTGTCTCAGGGAGCCTTTTCCAGGCGGCATGTTTCAGCTCCTTCCAAAGATGCTCAATAGGATTTAGGTCAGGGCTCATTTTCATAGAAGGCCATGTCAGAATAGTCCAATGTTTTCCTCTTAGCCCTTCTTGGGTGTTTTTAGCTGTGTGTTTTGGGTCATTATGCTGTTGCAAGACCCATGACCTGCAACAGAGAACAAGCTTTCTGACAATGGGCAGCACATTTCTCTCTAGAATCCCTTGATAGTCTTGAGATTTCATTGTACCTTGCACAGATTCAAAACATCCTGTGCCAGATGCAGCAAAGCAGCCCCAGAACATAACAGAGCCTCCTCCACCTCATCTGTCCTTAGGACATTTGTCCAGAATCTTTGGGGCTTGTCAACATGTACTTTGGCAAATGGCTTTTTTATGATTTGTTTTCAACAATGCTGTCCTCCCTGGTCATCTCCCATGAAGTCCACTTTGGCTCAAACAATGACAGATGGTGCAATCTGACACTGATGTTCCTTGAGCTTGAAGTTTACCTTTAATTTCTTAAAGGTTTTGCTGGGCTATTTTGTTACCATTCGTATTAGCCGTCTCTTTGATTTGTCATTAAATTTTCCTCCTGCGACCACGATCCACTGCTGAAACCATGTGAACAGTTCATCCATAAAAATTCAATTGTAGGATAATGAGCTTGTATTCAGGGTCATATAAAATAATAGTGATAAACAACACTATATTTAACACTATATTTACTGAATATTTATATATTCAGTTTGGCCAGCAGTATCTTCCATTTAAACTGCACTAATAGCATGATTTACTCCTTGGTATAATTAACTGCAATGCTAACAAAAGTGTCATAATTTGTAACACATCTTACTGTGGTGAATGTATGTTTGAGGTTTTCTTGATTACAGTAAGTAATCAAGTGTTACAATTGCTGGAAAACATAAGCAAATCCTTTGGGATTCCTAGATTTCTAGATCAATTTTCCTTGATACTTATTATTCTGTATGGTCCCACAAGTTGAAACTCAATGTTCTTACTCCTGCAATACAACTACCAGTATCTACTATCTATAAGACACTATACCCTTCTATACCCTATCTATACCCTTAGACACTTAAGGGTTAATTACCAGTAAGATAAGATAATCCTTTATTAGTCCTAAAGTGGGGAAAATTTATAATATTTTGTGCACCACGCTTTTAGACTTGAGTAAGTGTAGCTGTTCTTTCTTGTCTCTACTGTTAATAACTCGAGAATCATTTGGTTCACATTTGTTAGTTAACCTTTACTGAGTTCATCTGTTTGGTTAGTGAGTGCCAACACTTGGACATGTATTTACCACAGTGGTTCAGTAATGATTAATATGTCACTACTTGTAATTAACTTAACCACTATAGACCACAGTGCAGAAAGAAACACACAGACTCAAACACTGACTCTTCCACCACAGCAGAAACATCAGACTTGAGAACAGACAGTCAATCTGACCATATGTTAGTGATCCATGTTTACACTGAATTAACAGCATAAACACACTGTTTCTGTTTAGGGAAGCGCAATCCTCTTCCACCAACCTACATTTTTCAGAAATTATCGCAATGCCTTCTTTCTGTCATGAAGCTCGTCTAGAAGTGCGCAGTGAAAACGAAACTCCGCTGCTCAGTCAAATACCGTAAAGCTGTCAATATACGCGCATACACATTTTGGACCTGTCCGAATCCAACTCCCCCTGCAGCAGCGTGGCCGCAATATGCTCCTGATGTTTACGTGTATATGTCCCTTCACAGCAAACATATGTTTAATACATACACCCATATATATTATACATAATCTATCTATTTTCTGAGTTCACATTGATCTCTTAACACCCCCTTTTTTGACACCACTAATAGCAGTCTGAAGCCTGATTTTTTATATTTAGAAATGATATCTATTTGAGATTACTTAAAGCAATACATCCATGTGGTTTTGCATCGCTCAGCCTGTCAACAAATGCTCATGTACAGCTTAAAGCATGATTTTGTAAGGAAATAGATTCTCGAAATAGCGGAGGCTGTTACAGTACTTCCTAATACAAGTTACTCACGTATTTCCCCCTCGTGACTTCTACAGTTCTGGCTTTCGCTTTGAATAACAGTATTACAGTGAAATGTAAGAGCTTCTCTGTTGCTACACAGAACATAGAGATTAACCAAAGTACGACGGGAAAGGGAAGATGGTGCTTCAAACCCTTTCTGACTTTTTTAGAATATGCTTACTTTTGATGTGGGTCTTGTGTGTTCCAGGTAACGCACATTTCACACGATTTCGTAAATTCCAGAATGCACCTAGCTTGGAACATGCAGTGGATGAAAACTGGTTTGTCCAAAGATTGGACCATTTCAATGGAGCCGATAGTCGAGTCTGGAAACAGGTAACTAACTGTTCATACAGATTTAATTAAGATTTTACAGATCAGTTTGTTCATGCATTTAATTCAGTAATCTAACAAATATTTTAATATTGAATATTTTTACTTTGACTTCATCTCAACTTCATAACATTTTACAAAACGAAACAATCAATTAAAATAAAGATTGTAATGTAAAATGTAAAATAAAATATAAGCATTAACAATTAAACAATTTTAATGTATTTGCAAAAACTAATCAATTTTAAAGTACAGATTATAGTTGAATCAATTATTAATTAAATATTTAATCAACAGTTAATAGTTTAATATTTATTAAATAAATACATTTTAAAAGGTACAAAAAGATCAAATAAGTTAAAGTACAATATTAATAAAAAAATGTAAATGCCAAAAACTCTTGTAAAACATAGCTATATGATTAATACTGCTTAAATAATGGCTATTAGTAGCAAATGTAGTGTTTATTCTAGATTTATAATTATTTATCATACTAATTACTAACATTTTAAACACTGTAAAAGCCAAACTTAAAGATTAAGGGGTGTTAACACTAAAGCCGTTTTTCAGAATAGACATGAGCAAACCAGAACCAGAAACCACAGACAGAAACGAAAGTAAAAAGTCAAAGTGATTAACCAACCATTCTACCACAACAGGAGGACAAACTAACAGCAAGGACCAACAACAAGCGCACTCAGGACGCAACAAGAAAGTTGGACGCGGAACAGACAGGTTTATCAGCACAGGATTAAACTAGACATAGGTGACTGAAATCAATACTCAGGTGACGATGAGCGGGAAAACTGTTCATGATTGGAAGAGGTTTGACAAGTGACAGGTCCTCAAGTTAAAAGGAATTATGGGAGTTGTAGTTGTCAGACTCGGAGGCAGGCGGGAGACCAAGAAGTGTGACAATTATATTATATATTTTTTTATTTATTATTGTTAATAATAAATAAAATATATCATTATAAGCATAATAATATAATTATAATTTATAATATATAATAATATAAGTATATAATGTTTAATTATAAGATTTTATGTAGTTATTTAATTATTATGTTAATTTTGATAAAATAAATAAATACATGAAAGAAAATGAATATGTGGAAATGTTTAACAATTAATTCATATAAAAAATTATAAAATTAACAAAAGATTAAAATAAAAACTATAATAATAATAATATTGACAAAAAAGACCAAATAATTCAGGACTAAGAAAAATACATTTTTAGCTGCTTTTTAGTATAAAAAAATTGCAAAGAATGCCAACTAAAAGCATTTAAGCAAACTGCTGCTCCATGTTCTCAGACTAGCAAAACAGCTGATCATAAAAGAGGACACAGTGGATAGTGATTAGAAACTGCAAAACAAAAAAACACGTTTGCACAGTTGTTCTGTGTTTAAGATCATAAAACAAGAATCAGAATCTAGTCAAAACAAAACATTACCCAGTTACCCAAAAGTTTCCCACTGTATGTTTCTATTTCTGAGGTATTATTGGGCTGCACAGCTTGTTTAAGGTCTATCCAGATATATATATATATATATATATATATATATATATATATATATATATATATATATATATATATATACAGTGGATTTAAGAAGTCTACACACCCCTGTTCAAATGCCAGGTTTTTGTGATGTAAAAAAAATGACAGCAAGACAAATAATTTCACAACTTTTTCCACCTTTAATGTGACCTATATAAGTCAGCACACACCTGTCACCAATTAAAGTGCCTCTGATCAACCTCAAATAAAATTCAGCTGTTCTAGTAGGCTTGTCCTGACACTTTTGTAGTCACATCTTCCGGCACAAGCCATGGTCCACAAAGAGCTGCCAGCGTACCAGAGGAATCACATAATTCAAAGATATTAGTCAGGTGAAGGCTACAAAAGAATATCCAAGTCATTAAATATACCATGGAACACAGTGAAGACTGTCTTCATCAAGTGGAGAAAACATGCACAACAGTGACATTGCCAAGAACAGGACATCCATCCAAATTTGATGATAAGACAAGAAGAAAACTGGTCAGGGAGGCCAACAGCAACACTAAATGAGCTGCAAGAATTTCTGGCAAGTACTGGCTGTGCAGTATATGTGACGATAATCTCCCATCTTCTTTCTTCCAACGGAAGCCTTATCTTTCAAAGAAAAACATCCAAGCCCGGCTTAATTTTGCAAAAAGACATCTGAAATCTCCCAAACGCATGTGGGAAAATGTGTTATGGTCTGATGAAATCAAGGTTGAACTTTTTGGACATAATTCCCAAAAAACAACACTGCTCTTCACCAAAAGAACACCATACCTACAGTGAAGCATGATGGTGGCAGCATAATTCTTTGGGGCTGTTTTTCCTCAGCTGGAACTGGGGCCTTAACTGGGGTGGATGGAAATATGAACAGTTCCAAATACCAGTCACTGTTGGCACAAAACCTCCGGCCTTCTGTTAGAAAGCTGAAGATGAAGAGGGACTTCATCTTTCAGCACGACAATGACCCAAAGCACACATCTAAATCAACAAAAGAATGGCTTCACCAGAATAAGATTAAGGCTTTAGAAGGGCCCAGCCAGAGTCCAGACCTGAATCCCATCAAACATCTGTAGGGTGATCTGAAGAGGGCTGTGCACAGGAGATGCCCTCGCAATCTGTCAGATTTGGAGCGGTTTTACAAAGAAGAGTGGGCAAATATTGCCACATCAAGATATGTCATGCTGATAGGCTCCTACCCAAAAAGAGTGCTGTAATAAAAGCCAAATGTACTGCAACAAACTATTAGTTTAAGGGTGTGCATATTTATGCAACCAGGTTATTTTAAGTTTTTATTTTATATTTTTTCCACTGTAAAGGTTTCTGTTTGTTTTTCAATTGCATTGTACAGATTATAGGTCACATTAAAGGTGGAAAAAGTTGTGAAACTATGTTTTGAAGAGGAGACTGTGAGCACCCAGGATTCTACATTCCACCTATGCAATACTGCCAATGCCACTGATGGCAACACAACCTCAAAGCATAAAACTCTTTCAAAAAACTAAAGTTCAAACAAAAACTAGAAGTGAAACTGTGCACCACAACTCTTGCCCTTCCTGTAGGTTCTTGACAGTTATATGGGTTTCTGACTGGCCTTTCTTACCAGCATGCAAGCAGTTTTCTCTGAGAATCATCTTGGTCTTCCAGACCTTCCAGATCTTAAAGTTCACAGTTCTGCGATTTCTTAAAAACATTCCACACAGTTGACCTTTCCCAGCCTTGTGGCCATTAAATATTAAATAAAATTGATGACATGCCTCAGTCCTGATCTGGTCTGAGATTTGAGACACTTAGGGTGCCTACATTTTGCACAGGATTCACTTTGAAAGGATTACTGTGTGTAAGGATTCACTAATAAAAGTGTGTTTTATGTTTGATTTACTACAGTTCTGTATTCTGCTCAATCAGAGATGTATGTAGGTGCTAGTGCATGTCCGGAGTTGGAGTCTAGCAATTGGGTTCTTTGGTAATTCATGCTTAGGGAGATTGTTCTTCAGTTAAAGGTGCACATATTTGTCACTGTACAGTGTACACTGTACAGCAAAATGTGTCCTCTGCATTTAACCCATCTGTGGTAGTGAACACACACTCACACACACTAGTGAACTAGGGGCAGTGAGCGCACACACACACCCAGAGTGGTGGGCAGCCAACTCCAGCACCCAGGGAGCAGAGAGGGTAAAGGGCCTTGCTCAAGGGCCCAACAGTGGCAGCTTGCCAAGCCTGGGTATCGAACCCACAACCCTGTTATTGATAGCCCGGCACTCTAACCGCTGAGCCACCACTGCCCCTAAATGTTAAATAAGGAGCTGTCTTTGTAATCATTGGATATATTAATTGTCATAATCTTTGAAAAGCCAAAAGAGATATTGTACAAAAAAATGATGACAATTGCAGAAGTTTTATTGTGTACACTGGAACAAGAAGTTAAAGGTGAAACGGCATCCACCTTTAGCTTCTATATATTAATCAGCACTGCAATCCTACTGTCATGGAAATCTTGAAAAAAGCAAATAATCACATATGCAATTATTAAATAACCTGTATTTTTTTCTGTGCAGAGATATTTTGTGAGCGACCGTTTCTACAAACCTGGAGGCCCTGTGTTCTTAATGATAGGTGCAGAAACCTCAACCAGCCCTCTATGGATGCAGTCTGGAGCTTGGTTGACTTATGCAGAAAGGTTTGGCGCCTTGTGTCTGTTATTGGAGCACCGATTCTATGGCTTGAGTCACCCAACAGAGTAAGTAACACAGTTAAGAGCTATTAGGAAAGTGTATATATAGTGTATATGTAGACCAAATCAGAATGTTTAGAAACATACAGATTGCATGGTTGTTTGAATGGATACCACACATACGCTCAGCAGGGCAGAAGCTTGTTTTGTGTGGTGGTAAATGTGAATGTGAAATGTGAATAACTCTTGTCTGAGGAGAAACATTTGCAATGAAAGCCAAAATGTCTGTCATGTCTATACTTTACATGTATGGAAGTTACTCCCACAAAAACATTCTTTCTTTTTTGGACATTACTGTTCTGGTCCTTTCAGGGGTGTTAGCCCAGTAGCAATGCTATAAAGAAGCATGTTGAGTGGACCTATCTTTTTGTTAGTCATGCTCCTGATCTATAATCAGTACTGGGTTTCTACAAATTGTTTCCAAAGACCTAAAGATTGGATTGATTGGCAGTCTCAGATTGTGCTATTATGGGGAACCTGCATGGAAGGCCTTCATCTTTCCTTTTGGCATTATGAAAATTGAGTGCCTTAAGCCTTGACAATACCCACTTGCCACTATGAGTATCTTATGTGCCTTTGAACTCATGAATGCACTAGCAACCTTCTTGTTGTCCCCTAATGTTATTAAGGAATGAAACCCAATGGATTATTAAAATGTAATGACCTACAAAACAGTCCTTTGCTTCTTGTCTCACGTCCACCTCTCCAAATGTGAACAAACCCCGGTTAAAACTTCTGTTATAGTGATTAGCTTAGCAGTCACTCAGTAATCAGTAGCAACAGTTTCACCTGTGGCTGGTCTAGTTAAATGTTGTTGCAGACTAATGCAAACTGCTCAGTTCTCTATGTCCAGTTAAATGTTCTCCATGCCACTATCTGCAACATAAGCCCAAATCATAATCATTCCATCTAGTGTTTAACAGTTGGAGAGGTGTTCTTTTCATGAAAGCATATTCCTAAATGCCTTTTACAGGGGCTTTTCTCTTGAAAAGTTGTCCTGTTCTTCCAGACCTCAACTTGATCTCCACCATTCCTGTTCAATGGTATATCCTAATGGCAGTCTACATTAAGAACTGAGGATGTAAACTGCTACGTAAAAACACTGAGCAACAGTTATTTGTATTTTTAAAGTATTAGGACAATGCTGGGTTCATGATTTGAGGAGTCAGAGTATATGTAGAGTCTTGACATTTGCATCACCTGGAGATTGCAAGCAAGCCTTAGGTTTATCAAGCAACATAATGTCTGAGACTTTCCTTGGGGCTCCCAAACTTTTGTTTGGTGCAATTTTCCCTTTCTCCAAAAACATAAAAAAATAGTTTGGACTTAAACTTCAGTTCTACTCATATAGAAATGCAAAGTAAAGTAAAAGACATTGTGAAATGTCATTGTATATGTGTGTTTTTAGTACCATAGTCATTTTAAATTGTTACCTAAATAAGACATTTACGTTACTTATTTAGTTTCAGATTTAAAAAAATAAGTATGCCTAACTGAAACTGACCTGATGTTTCATGAACTTTATCCTACCCAGGGATTTGAGCTTGGAAAGCCTGCGTTTCCTAAGCAGTCAACAAGCATTGGCTGACCTTGCCCACTTTCGTGTGGTTACTGCAGAGTCACGTGGGCTTAAAAGTAGCAAATGGGTTGTGTTTGGAGGCTCCTACGCAGGATCTCTTGCTGCCTGGTTCCGACTCAAATACCCCCACCTTGTCCATGCCTCTGTTGCAAGCAGCGCACCTGTGTATGCTACAGTGAACTTCCCAGGTAATCTCAATGCAGACCCACATTTGCCCTCTAAATTCCTTTAGGTTAGAAGCGCTTTTCCTTTTAATCTCATGCTGAATTATCAGGTCTGTGATTAGAACTGTGATTGGAGCATTTAACATAAAAATACCACAAATGGGTAGATACATGAAAACTTGTGAAAATATGTATTTATTTTTCTAAATTTACATTCAAAAACCTGGTGATGAACATAAGCACACCCTATAATTCAGTACCATGTAAAACCGCCATAATGAAAATAAACCTTTTGCAAGGAGTCTCTGACATCATTTTGGGGAATATGGCTTCACTTCGTTAACATTTCTAATTGTGTGGTCAGACAGATGGAGAGTTTGATTTGGTGCCTGCAGAGGGTTAATTCCTGGCCATGGCACTTCTTGCCCAGCTACGTTTTGGACACTTAGTGTCCTTAGTATATGTACTTTCTTGTGTTGTTCTCATTGCAGATGCAATCATCATACATCAACATTCTGTCAGTCAAGCCTAGACAAGTCAGTGTCAGTTTCTTTCGTTTCCTCTTATTGTGTGAGTGTGTTTCCTCATATTCTTTTGGTGACATGGGAAAAAAGGCTAAAACAAACAGAAAAGAAAAAACAGTCACTCCAAGCACTTTCATGGTCCATAATCAGATAGACAGATTCATAGTAAAGTCTCAAATCTGTTCTGCTTTTTAATTTAAATAAAAATAAAATAAATAGTAAATGAAAAATAATTGATTTTAAATACTTTTGAAATTGGAGAGAAAGAGGTAAGGGATATCAAATGAGTTTTATTACAGTTTTATTTAGTTGGTTAATATTTAGATTAAGCTTCAGATTAATATATTGATACAGTTTATTGGTTATATTGTTGCAGAGTATTTGGAGGTGGTGTGGCGCTCGTTGGCAGCAGAGAATCCTGAGTGCCCTAAACTGGTGAAGAATGCATCAGACACACTGATAGCTCGATTAAAGGACCCAAGCACTTACAACAGCATCACTAAAGACTTCGGGTAAAACACAAAACACATAATAGTAATTACTTCTATTTTTGTATATGGTGACTTTTTCATACCTAAGCACTTTGCTATCAATATTAACAGTGTCAAAATCAATAAACATACATTTTCAAAAGCACAAGGGGCTGCATTTATAAAATGTGCTTTAATGTAACTTTGTTCCTAAATTGTAAGGAAAAAAACAAGCATATATTTAATTGTGTATACTCATGTGCTATACTCATACCCTTTCTTTTATTTGTTGTATTTTGTTATTTTTTTACTTAATTCAAGACATTTAAAGAAAATATTGCATTGACTATTAAAGAATTACAGACATTTCTACACATTCTCTCCATTTTCCCAGGCACAAAAGTAAAATGACAGTTAACTGATAAGCAGTTTCATGGCCAAGTGTGGTCAGTTTCCTAAAAATTGAGGTGAAATTAAGTGCTGAATTTGCATGTGGTACTTATGGGAACTTGAAACTGAATTTGTGGTCCAAAGAGTTATAAGAGGCCATCATTAGAACGGAAAAAAACAAACCAGAGAGAACAGAAATGTTAGCAGTGACCAAATCAGCATTTTGATACATGTAAAATGAAGGAATGTTGCTGAGTTTGTCAGTGCATTGCTTCTTTACGTATGCATCAGACCAAGAACATTCTCAATGGGGTAGGCGTATCACTGACAATGTCTACAATCAAGAGTGTATTGTAGAGTATAAATATGTATTGTCACATTAATCTAACAAAATATAAACATCTCTACACTTAAGTCAGACTATTGTAGAGAGAATAGGTCCACATGTGTGTGTGACTCGTTTTTTGACTTTGAATGATTAGTAAGCATTGCCAGAAATAACATGTTTTAATGGACAGGAACTCCCTCAAGAGACTGGATAAATCATGATTTGACAGGACAAAATGTTTTATAAGCTGCAGAAGACTATCTAGTATGTTAAGTAGTTGTATATACATAGTAGTAATGTAGTATTAACTATAAATCAGGCTTTGGTACTGGGTTTTAAAGAATCTTGTTAAATTATATGGTTTACTGGATTGTGTCAATGGCCTCTCTATGTCCTCTTTTGTTCAATATTTATTTGAACAGATTAGATGAAAACATGGTCAGCAAAATATATTCTAAATGTTTTATGCAATATTTGACAATTCTAAGTGATAAAACAGAATACTATTTGTCAGTTCTAAAATATCTAATATAATATAACAAATAAAACAATATATTGATATTTATGTTTAGAATATTTTTTAGTCAGGGTGTGGAGGTCATTTTTTAGCAGACATCCTCTATATATAACTTTGTTTTTTTCTCTTCCCTAGACTGTGCAGCAAGTTAAAGATTCAGTCAGAAATGGACTCTGCTTATATGTTGCTGTATCTGGCTGAACCCTTCATGTTGGCTGTGCAATATGACCAGGAAACTAGAGCTTTTGCGGTGTGTGCTTGTATTTTACTTGATTGTAAAGTGTTGAGTGTTGATTTTGCAAGTCATTCTTGATCTGAAAGAAAGAATCTATGATATTATAAAGCATGCTAGGATAAACCTCTTGGGAACTTACTGCTGTAGCATACCAAAAAATGGGAAATGGGTATAAGTAGAAATTCATTAGTATGTTAGTAATTAGTATAATAATATGATAACTGTAAAAAATAAACAATCTAAAAATCTAAAAATTGTAGTGTAGGGTTCGGGGCTTCCCAGCATTTCTATTCAGTAGTGCATACATTTTTAACAGAAAGAGAGATGTGTATAAATAATGTAAAACTCTTTATAGAAACGTTATTTGTGTTATTTCTATACTAGGTATAGCCATAACCTGTAGTTACAATCTGTTATGACAATAATTTAAACATTAATCATTTGGAACAAAATGATCAATGAATGTAAAGATTTTCATCATATAAAACTATGGGAATTTCACAGTTACATATTCACACAGTTTTAATTTTCATCAGATGGGGTTACAAAGCATTTTGTAGACATATTTTCCAATATAAACACTGATAACAGCCAAAAAACAACAACAACAAAAAAACCTGGCCAAATTCAGCTTCCAGTTCCAATTTCTCTGTGTAGCAGCAATTAAACAATTTAAAAAATGTGATTCATTTTTTATATTTCTATGTACTTTGATCAAAAGTGACCTTTAAAATTGTGATGGTTAGGTTTTTATTGTATTCATCAATTGGCCATAATAATTAAGCCAGTATGCCTAATATTTTGTACATCCAACTAGTGCCAGCAAAACAGCTCTAACCCATCAATATATGAACTCCACAAGACCTCTGAAGGTGTTCTGTGGTATCTGGCATCATGACGTTAGCAGCAGATTTTTAAAGTCCTCTAAGTTGTGAGATGGGGCCTCCATGGGTCACATCAATAAACTTTGGGCGCCCAGGACCCTGTAATCCTTTCTTGACCCACTTTTGGTAGGTACTGACCAATGCATACTAGCAACATCCCACAAGACCTGGCTGATGTCTTGGAGATGCCCTGACCCAGTTGCCTAGCCATCCCAATATGGACCTTATCAAAGTGATTCAGATTTATATGCTTTTCCTACTTCCAACACAAGAGAAGAAGTTATGAAGACTTGTTATGATCAGAAATATAGTTAAAATTGTATTGTACACTCTGTGTATGTGTTGCAGGGCATGGTGGACTCTAAAATCTCTAGAAAGGCCTTGTGCGATCTGATGTCGGACTCATCTCGGGGCGAACCGTATGACCGCTATGCAGCCATTGCCCGGATATTTTCACAGTCCTGCATCGATGTCCGGTATTCTTACTACCTACAGTATATGAGCAGCACTGGTTGGAGTGGAGCAGGGGCTAGCGGAGGTGTGTGTCTGTTTGTTAACACATAAATATGTACAAACTCAATTATGTACATATATAGACAAATTGGCTTTTATTAGCCAGATTTATTAAATTCACTGGATAAACAAATGCTACATACAAAAGCAATGGCTTCTACGATAAATACTGCTGTGCAATGAAAGTGTTCCACCTGCCTAAACAGCTATTAGTACAAAGGGTATTTTGTAGTTCAGACAATTCTGATTAATTTTAAGGAAGGTTAAATACCTTTGCATGACATACTAATGTATATTTTAAAATTCTGTGAATGGACAGGGATTTTTAATGCTTTATTTTAGCTGGGTTGGGAAAAAAACATCAGGTATGCTATGTAAGGGTGGAGCTTGACACAGTGATGCAATGGCAAATAATTGCTTGTGTTATAGATATATATAAATAATGAGATATGCAAACAAAACAATAAAAGCCCAACATTGCACAAGCATACAGAGTGAGTTCAGCTTGCACATGCATGGCATGCTCACTTTTTTAACTCTTTAAAAACTTACAATTTTTTTTACAGCCAACAGATTAGGATGGCTGGCAGATTAAGGTTCCAATCATGCGCCTCTAACATATATAGTGGGAAGGTATTTAGGAAGAAAGACAAAGGGTTGGTTGGTATTTAGAGCTGTTGTTTCTCACTTACTCTCTCTTCATTCCTTTTCCTTTTTCCCTCCTTGTTTTTTTCCTCCATGTTTTTTTATGTTGCATCAACCTTGTTGACACGTGACTTGTCAGAGATTATCACGATTTTGTTTATTATGCTTATGTACATAGACATTTATGCGTGTGTCTGTCTGCGTGTTTGTAGCGAGGCCATGGGTGTATCAGACTTGTACTGAATTTGGATTCTACCAAAGCACAGATTCACCACACCAACCATTTGGAGGATTCCCTATAAGGTAAGTAAAGGTTCATGGTGTTAGTAAGTGTGTCTGAGAGAGTCAAGGAAATTTAAGCATTACCATGCTCATTTATCAGCCAACCTTTTTTTTCTGGGACCACCACAGTACCACCACCTAATATAATTTGGGTGCTGGACCATGTTAATGCATACACTCACTAACATGTAAAAACATGAGCTGCACCCTCTAACTGTACACTTACAAAGTGTACCATCAAGCTAAGTGTGTCTAATAAGGTGGCCAGTTCTCATACCAGGGTAACACACAATAACCCATGGCAATGAGAAAGGTCCACCACTCGGATATAAGGGTCTCTTTTCAGAGACCATTGTAAAACTACATTATGGTAGGTGTGCCTAATAAAATGTCAAATGAGTATGACAGTTTCCATTATTTTATGCACTCGCCCCTCTTTCACAGTTATCGCCATGCAGTAGCTCGACCAGCTCATGTATAGTTTTGAACTTGTGTCAGTACCGCAGAAGTATCAATCTGTACCACACTGTTCAGCGGAAAAGCCTTTCAGTAGTTGGTAACCAAGTATTTAAAAGTAATACATGATAATGACTAAAAATATAAATACTTGTTAGTAGTTAGCCGGACAGTAAGCCACTAGTTATAGCTACTAATGTCCAATCTGCAGTGCACCAATTGTTGCGTTGGGTAGAGTATTTATCTTTCTGCAGGGTGATGAGTGTTGAGTGACCCCCTTGAGTTTGGTCACACTTCACTAAGGCTACACTAAGGCATCCAAAATTTCTTACAAAATCTGATGGCTTTTTTTTAGCTGTTTAGGTGGTCTATTTAATGTGACCTATGTCCGACATTTGTCTGAACAGTTCACACTCCAGAACAAATTAGCATTCACAAAAGGTCCATCCCTGCAGGTTTCAGTTTCATCTTTGACAACACATCTGTGTGAAAAAGATTGCATTTGGGCGAGTCCCATGAGAGTGTGAACTAAAATCCCACTTTCATAGAGTTCCCTGATTCTGTGGTTTCCCTTTGTTTGCCTCTCATCTCTTCAGAAACATAGCCTCACTTGTGTGTGCATGTGTGTGAATTTTAGTAAACTCTCTTTTGATTGTCTCTCTCTCTTTTTTAGCTTTTTCTTGCAACAGTGTAGAGATATCTTCAACATGAATGCCTCAGTGGCTGATGCTGTGCAGCAGACCAATGAGCAGTACGGAGGATATGACATCAGATCAACACGCATTGTCTTCCCAAACGGTTCTATTGACCCCTGGCATGCCCTTGGAGTGATCAAAAACATCACTGATGACCTGCCCGCAATTTTTATCAAAGGTCAGATGTCATTTCATTTACAATAGCAAAGCTGCTGATTTTGTCACATCATCAATAAATGCATGGGGAACCAGTTCCATTACCCACCATACATTCCCCCACCATCACACCAGGTTTGACAGATGAGATGGTATGTTTCAGGTCATGAGCAGTTTCTGATATTCTCCATTCTCTTCATTTCCTGTTTCCATTTTGCTTGATGTTTGTCTCATCTGTCCATTAGATGCTGTGCCAGAACTATCGAACCTCTAATCCGGTCCTCCTGGTTAATTTCAAGCATTGTTACTCCAAAACCAGTAAAATGTGCTGTTAAATTACAATTTAGCTATTGTACACACATGGACAAAATTGTTGGTACCCGTCGGTTAATGAAAGAAAAACTTTATTATTACAAAAATAATAATACATACAAATTCTATGAAAATGAACAAATGAAAATCAGACCTTGCTTTTCAACCATGCTTCAAAAGAATTATTTTTAGAAATAAACTCATGAAACAGGCCTGGGCAGAAATGATGATACCCTTAACTCAATATTTTGTTGCACAACCTTTTACATTTACATTTACCAGATTTAACAGACGCTCGTATCCAGAGCGACTTACAAAAGTGCTTTGCTATTTGCCCAAGAAAACCTTAGCTAGTTAGAATATACCTCTAAGCTTAGACATTACAAAACACAAGACAATAAGGTGACCATAGTACTCTATTTGCTATTCGTCCAAGTATTCTCGGAAGAGATGGGTCTTCAGTCTGTGTTTGAAGACAGCAAGCGACTCGGCCGTTCGGACACCCAGGCTTGTTCCACCACTTCGGTGCCAGGACAGAAAAAAGCCTGGGCGCTTGTCTTCCGCGGATTTTGAGGGATGGCGGGTTAAGCCAAGCCGTACTTGAAGCTCGAAGGGCTCTTGGTGCGTATCGGCTTTTGACCATTGCCATCAAGTATAGAGGGGCTGGTCCATTCTTGGCTTTGTAGGCCAGCATCAGGGTTTTGAATCTGATGCGGGCAGCTACAGGAAGCCAGTGAAGAGAATGCAGCAGTGGAGTGACATGGCTGAATTTAGAGACATTGAAGACGACCCATGCCGCTGCATTGTGAATGAGTTGCAGGGGCCTGATGGTGCGCAGAGGGAGACTAGCCAGAAGAGAGTTGCAGTAGTCAAGTCTGGAAGTGACAAGAGACTGAACAAGCATCTGGGTGGCCTCTCTAGAGAGGAAGGGTTGAATTCTCTGGATGTTGTACAAGAGAAATCTGCAGGGCAGAGTTACATTTGCAGCATGACTTGAGAACAATAACTGATTATCCATGACTACACCAAGGCTTTGCGCTTCTGAGCTTCTTTGAGGCATCACTGCAATCAGATCATTCCTGTAACTGTCAATGAGACTTCTGCACCTCTCAGCAGGTATTTTGGGCCACTCCTCATGAGCAGATGGCATGTTTCAGCTCCTTCCAAAGATGCTCAATAGGATTTAAGTCAGGGCTCATAGAAGGCCACTTCAGAATAGTCCAATGTTTTCTAAGCCATTCTTGGGTGTTTTTAGCTGTGTGTTTTGGGTCATTATCCTGTTGCAAGACCCATGACATGCGACTGAGACCAAGCTTTCTGACACTGGGCAGCACATTTCTCTCTTGAATCCCTTGATAGTGTTTAGATTTAAATGTACCCTGCACAGATTCAAAAACACCCTGTGCCAGATGCAGCAAAGCAACCCCAGAACATAACAGAGCCTCCTTCATGTTTCACAGTAGGGACAGTGTTCTTTTCTTGATATACTTCATTTTTCCATCTGTGAACGTAGAGCTGATGTGCCTTGGCAAAAAGCTCCATTTTTGTCTCGTCTGTCCATAGGACATTCTCCCAGAAGCTTTAGGGCCTGTCAACATGTAGTTTGGCAAATTCAAGTCTGGCTTTTTTATTATTTGTTTTCAACAATGGTGTCCTCCTTGGTCTCCTTGGTTCCACTTGATGGATGGTGCGATCTGACACTGATGTTCCTTGAGCTTGAAGTTCACTTTTAATCTCTTTAGAATTTTTTCTGGGCTCTTTTGTTACCATTCATACTATCCGTCTCTTTGATTTGTCATCAATTTTCCTCCTGCGGCCACAATCAGGGAGGTTGGCTACAGTCGCATGGATCTTAAATTTCTGAATAATATGTGCAGCTGTAGTCACAGGAACATCAAGCTGCTTGGAGATGGTCTTATAACCTTTACCTTTAACATGCTTGTCTATAATTTTCTTTCTAATCTCCTGAGACAACTCTTTCCTTCGCTTCCTCTGGTCCATGTTGAGTGTACACACCATGACACCAAACAGTGACTACCTGTAGCCCAATATATAGGCCCACTGACTGATTACAAGATTGTAGACACCTGTGATGCTAACTAGTGGACACACCTTGATTTAACATGTCCCTTTGGTCACATTATTTTTGCCCTGGCCTGTTTAATGAGTTTACTTTTTAAAATAATTTTGTTGAAGCATGGTTCAAAATATAGATAAACAAATAATAATAAAATAATAATGATTTTCATAGATTTTTTATTTATTATTACTTTTGTCAGATTCAAGTTGTGACCATTGTGGTATTTTCTTTCATTAACCGAGGGGTACCAACAGTTTTGTCCATGTGTGTATATAGGCAGAGTGAAACCAAGCATGATTGAGTAAGAGAGAAAACACTAGATCAAGAGAATATGAATGAGAATATTTTCTTTCCATGTGTTCAAAAATCCTGCCAAAGAAGGTGACTTCTCTCTTAGCATCACTCAGAATTCATTAGGTCTCATCTTGCCAGTTGAAATTGCGTACTCTGCATGCCATTAACCAGTCATGTTTATTTGATATAGAAATGATGGCAGATTAATGGATTTGCTGACTAAGTAAGCTTTTTTTACAGATCTGTGGAACTGTGTCTGTGGAAATCTTTTGATATATGTGGTTTACTTTGCCTGACTAAGGTGTATTCATGTAAAAATACATTGGCAGTATAAAGAACAATGAGAATCTTCACTGTAATGGTATATTTTACATGTGATGGTAGTTTGTGAGTCAGGGTCATAGTGTCTAATTGATTAGGGTTGAACAGAGAAAATGCTGTAATGTTCTCTCTATATGCTTAGAAGTCTTGCAGGCCATGTTTTCAGGTCATTAAATGACAAGATACACTTGAGCTTATATCTACACCACCAAGCATTATTTAGATGGACTATACTATATACTATATGTGGGCATGGATTCTACAAAATGTTGGAAATGTTTCATTGAGATTCTGTTCTATGTTGACATGATTGGGCATTTTCATGCTGTGAATCTCCTGTTCTACCACATTCCAAAGGTGCCCACTCACAGATTTGCTCAGTGACCAGCTCCCATTTCCATGTCAACAACTCAATTTATCAATTGGTAGTCATATGATTTAAATCCTCTCTTCCTGTGTCTTTCAGGGACTGCTCATTGTGCTGATATGGAACAGGCCCGCGCATCTGACCTACCTCAGTTGACACAAGCAAGGCAAGAGATCTTCCTTCTGCTTCAAAAATGGCTGAAGGAGTGATGAACAGCCATGACAACCAATGAAAATTGGTAGCTGCACTGAAAGACAATTTTGACTTTGGCTTTCCAGCCTCCAGAGATGTTGTTGCCATATACCAGGCATATATCAGCGTACTGACCCGAAGTGTTTTACAAATGTTTTAACAATAATGTAAGCAATAATGTAAAAAAGTCCTGTAGATTGTGAGGTGCGGCCTCCATGGACTATATTAACAAGCCTTGACCTGTTGCCAGTTTACCAGCTGTCCTTCCTTGGTACTGACTACTGCATACTAGGAACACCTCACAAGACCTGCCTAATGTTTTGGAGATGCTCTGACGCTATTGTCTAGCTATCACAATTTGTCAACTTGTCAAAATTGCCAGTTCATCTCACCAAAGCAGAATTTATAAGTTGGAGTTCTAAGAAGTCAATTCAGTTCTGTTTTACAGCAAGAACAATAATATGATGAAAAGCATCACAGCAGCTCCATCTTCGACCAGATACTGTCTCTGCAGCAGCATTTAAAATGTGACATTTTAAGACATCCCTCCCCCTTGTGGAGAACTGTGTGTGCATGGTATTGTGTGATTTGAATCAAATGCTACAAACGATTCATGTAGATTGTACCAGATTTTACCAATGCTTTCCACTGTGATTTTTATATCAGAATTATAAAGCTTTCTTTTTGGAAGAAATATAAACCCGGTCTTGTATGGGGACATAACTGCCTGGAGGCATTGCCAAAATGGCTGTTCACTGTTCACTGTTCAGACATTTTTATACCTGTGGTAGATCTGAGCCAAATATTCTTGGTCTCTTTTGGAGACAGAAAAACAGAAGTAAACAAAACATTTTTCCAGGGCACCTATGTCCTGTCTGACTAAGGGTGGAAGGAAGTTACAGATCTCTAAAAGCATGCAACTATGATTAACATAATTAACATTAATAAACAGCTACTCAGCTATTAATAGCCGATATTGCTAAATCATCTCATTTCATTTAAATTTAAACAGATTGAAAAAACACAAGAACAGTTTTACCCACAAGAACAGTTTTATTTTTAATTTTCATGCCAATGTAAAAATATATTATTCAAAACCTCAATAAAAATAAAAAGTCAGGTATAGTCAAAATAGTTTGTGTTTATTTACACCTCCATTTAGGCATGTTCGGTTGTGGTCAATTGGCTGTGGTGAGAAGCAGTTTGACCAAAGGATGAGGTTCCAACATTAGCATGAAGAGGATATGGAGAGTCACAGGATCTTGCGGGTAACTGGATATTAGCATAAACAGCATAGGGAGAATGTGAGGGGTCTGTGGGTAAAAGGGCAGTAGACTGTAGACATTCTTCAAAACAATAGTTATATAATTTTGCAAACCTTTGAACATCTCTTTTTACAATGATTGTGTTTTGCAAATGTGTGCAATTATGGAAATTTCAGCAAAAAAAAAGAAAAAAAAAGTAGAGTGCAAAGACATTTCAGATGTGGGCTGTAGTGATTTGCTGTTTCAGAATGTTGAACAACCTCTGAAGCTGTGTGTCGTGTAGAGCCAGTTGTTTCCAGTCACCGGCCACCCGTGCCACCAGAAAAGAAAATATGGCCATTGCTTTAAACAAGCTGGACACTCATGCGGAGTGGAGCGGAGTGGGGAAATGCTCGGCATAAGCTTACAAACAGTTTGTTGTTGTGTTTACTTTGTATGTCAAGCAATAAGAATGAATGAAACTAATGAAAAGTCAGGGTATTACTTGAGCGCACACTGCTTAATACATCATTGTTAATTCAAAAAACTCTTTCCATCACTCATGTTAACATTTTTGCTTTAGTGATATTCTTTTCCACCTTGCACTAGCGCAATTTGGGGCTTTCTCCATCAAAATTCACATAAAACACGTTCAGGCCTGATGATTCAAGTCACTTCAGTGTTTTACGCAAAAATTGAGATATATGGCCATTCTCGGCATGAGGTAAACCAATTTACCTGGACTGCTTGCCCTGTTTGTCTGTGTGGCGGCTAAATAAGTGACTGATGACATGCTCAGTTTCAATTTCTTAAGAGTTTTAAAAAGGAGAAGGGGGAGCTGTACCTTACTTATCCTAGTCCTAGAGAAGCTTTGTTAAATAATGTGTTTAATCTAAGGTACAGACAAGTGCAACACTCATATATGAACCAGCTGATCCTCTAAACCTCTGAACATGTGTTGATCTCTTAGACGGTTTAAAAACAATTTGTCCAAAATCAGTTGGATAGTACAGGAAGTGTGTGCATTACTTCATTTGTGAGGGCCAGATGTCCTTGCAAGGATAGAGGCATGTCACTTTGCTGTCTTGTGAAGACATTTTTTGTGGTCCTTACAAGTTCAAACGCTTTTTTCACCAAAAACTGGTGCTTTAATTTAAGAACATTATTCATTAATTAATTAAATTAATTAATTTAAGAAGATTCATTACGTCCTCACAAGTATAGCAGAACCAACGTGTGTGTGTGTGTGTGTGTGTGTGTGTTTTACCTTGTGTCTTCTTTCTCTTTCGAAGAGCAAGTGTTAAGAATAAGAGTCCAACCAGAGCGAGTAGTATCACACACACACACAACAGTGATCAAAGAAGAAGCTGGAAATGCTGGAAGTGGAGAAATAGAATCATTATTATTGAATGAATATGCAAAGATCATTCAGGAGTGTCTGCTCACACTGACAATATCTAAGTGTACACAAGTGCATTTACGTAGTTTAGCATATCTTATGGAGTCCCACAGGGTTCTACATTAGGGCCTATGAAACTGCTGTTAATCATGACAGTAATGTAGGTATGAGACTTATGGGCTTGGGTGGTCTTAGGGGTGAATTTCACATGGTATCTACTCACCAGCAACTGTCAGATTGATCTGGGTGATGTAAACTTTGTATCCGTCATCAGATTTCCAGTCTGCTTGAACTCCACACCAGTATTCACCAAAGTCTTTATCAGTCAGATTTCTAATAGTGAACATCTGCTGTTCTCCATCATGATACACAGAGAATTTCCCCTTTTCTATCCACTTTCCACTCTGTGTAGCTTGTGTTTTATACTTGCAGCGAGAAGAGTTCTCTTTCTTGCAGAGAAATCTGGACTCATTTCTATGGGATTGTGGGTATTTGCAGCTGATGTTCACATCATCTCCTGTCTGACCAATCACACTGTTCTCATGATATCGATCTGTCAAAAACATTTCAATGAAAGCCCTTTTTGTACATTATGAGAAGTTGTAGCTACACTCTAACTGATGATGAAGGATGTTTGGTCTGGCAAACAGACGCAGTGTTGGGAGACACTCACCTTCCTTTACCTCCAGATTTACTGTCGTGTTGCTGCCTTCTTTAACTCCACACTGGTACCTTCCAGAATCCTCTACAGTGAGCTCTGTGATCAACACCCAGAGCTCTGCAGCATTGCTGTTATCAAACACTGAGAATCTCCCTGCTTTTCTCCAAGTATCTTTATCTTCTGTCTTGATCAGCTCAGTACAGCCTGACCGTGAAACCCTACAGAAGTACATTGGGTTTGATTGGGCCTCTGGCTGATATTTGCACTTAATAAGGACTCCTCCTCCTGAATATCCCGTCACTGTCCGAGAGGCTCCACTATCTCCTAAAAGAGGAGAAATGTCCATTAAACAAAGCCTTGATTTGACACCAGAAGTGTATTTTCTTACCTGAAAACAGGCAGAGGGTGAAGATGAGGAGAATATTCATTTTGAGCTTATTTAGACTCTCACATCCACACCAGCTCAACTCCACTACAGACAGTCAGCAGAGCCTAAATCTGTCTCTGTCCAACTCTGTCTGATGTATATTCTGCTACTTTTTAACCTGAGAATGATGTCACACTCTTTACTGTTTTTTTTAGCACAAAAAAGAACTGAAAACGTCTTTGTGAGATGATGAAATGTGTGTGGGCACAGCACTGATACCCAAAATAAATTCTTGACACATCAGTGAAGTAGTTTCCACCTGACACAGTTTCCTTTCTTATTTTCTACATCCTTTTCTTCATCAGTTAAGACACTGGTGAACGTCACTGAGTGTGTTTATCTGATTATTGGACTGGTCATGTAAACCACATACTCAGATTTCTTTAATAGGGTTAAGGCCATTCACATTTCTGTGGAAGAAATGAAGAGAAATTCATTGCTACACCTTCAACAAGTTGTTTTCAAAGGAATGCCCTCAGAATATTTTAAACATGTTTGACCATGCATTGACCAAGTATCAGCACAACCAATCAGAGAGCAATGGGTGTGTCTGGTCATTCTCTCCCTTGCTTTTTAACCTTTAAAACCTTCCTATTTGTCATCAGTTTTCCTCCTGTGGCCACATCCAGGAAGGTTGGCTACAGTCCCTTGGATCTTACATTTCTGAATAATATGTGGAACTGTAGTCACAGGAACATCAAGCTGCTTGGAGATGGTCTTATAACCTATACCTTTAACATGCTTGTCTATAATTTTCTTTCAAATCTCCTGAGACAACTCTTTCCTTTGCTTTGCTTCCTCTGGTCCATGTTGAGTGTGGTACACACCATGTCACCAAACAGAACAGTGACTACCTCTATATAAAGACCCACTGACTGATTACAAGATTGTAGACACCTGTGATGCTAATTAGTGGACACACCTTGATTTAACATGTCCTTTTGGTCACATTATTTTCAGGGGTACCATCATTTTTGTCCAGGCATGTTTCATGAGTTTACTTTTTAAAAGAATTCTACTTCTTCTTCTATTCTTCGCATGGTCAAAATCAATGTCTGATTTATATTTGTTCATTTTCATAGATTCCTTTTTTCCTTTTTTCTTATTTCTGTGACCTTTGTGGGTTTTTCTTTCATTAACCAAGGGGTACCAACAATTTTGTCCATGTATGTAAACAATTACTCATTTACTAAATACTAAATACTAAATAATCTTAATAGCCTACATAACTAAATCTTCCCCTTTCATTTAAACTTATATTAAAATGAGTACAAAAAATACCACACCAAAAAAAACATTTTGTGACTTAAAAAAAAGTTTAAAAAAAGTTAAAAACACCTTTTAAATAACATGTTTATTTTTATTTTCTATGTCAATGTCAAAAATATATGAATGAACACATCAATAAAATAAAAGTCAAATGGATTTGTGTTTATTTACATTTGCTTTTAGAAATTTTTAGGCTGTTGTCAATCAACTGTTTTGAGAAACAGCTGATCAATGGTTAATTTAGCTGCAGGTAAATGTCGACCAATAGTGGTGGTGAAAAGTCGAGACTCAAACAGACATGCTTAAAGCTGTAAAATCTGTAGAAATAATTGTAAGAAGCAAACACTGATGTGAAATCAATGTGAAATCCTGGACATTTTTTTACACAATGCCGGACGCATTTTTCACATACCAAAAAGAGGACAAGCAGGAAAAAAGAGAGAGAGTTAACCCCTCAATGCAGAAAGGCTTATTATACACTAAGGCATAATATTCAGTAAGTACAGCCAACCAGCTGGCCATAGTTGTTTTAACACATTAAAGGAAAGACTGAGCGTTTTAGTTAAAATAATTTGATAAAAGAAAAAAAAATGTAAAGCGAAGATCTGTACACTGGAGAATGGGAAGCACTCTCAGTTGGAAAACACTAATGTGAAGGGTTTACTGAGCTGAAATGGTAAAGCAGGTATTAAAGGTTTGGGCTGATTATCTCTGAATAATCTAGGCCCTAAAATATATTATTTTTTGCACATACAAATAGTAGTGCATTATTTGTACAGCATGCTTTTTGTGATGCTGAACAACAGTTTAGGATTCTGTTTGAGTAAATAATGTTCAGTCAGCAGCAGTCATTGATAATGATTTATTACAAATAGTATTTACAATGAATCCTTATCCAATATGGCTGGTCTGTGTATAAACTGCTGAGAGGTAATGACTTTTAGAGGAAAACAGTTTTGATAAAACCTTACAAAACATTGGTAGGTGAAATAGGTTCATAGGTGAAATAAAGGCATTGGTAAGATGGTGGATGTAGTGCGTTTGAGGTTGCTTGGATACTGCAGCACTCACTGAATCCAATTCAGTACATACTGTTCAAATACGCGATTTTGGACGCAGCCAGTGACTTATTTGCTCTGTTGACTGGATTGCTTTAATGAAACACAACCAAAAATGCTACCTTTCACTAACATTCATGAGAAATCTCCATAACTGACAGTAGCATAGTTACAGGAGTGGTTCTCCTTCTTGAAGTATGTTGTTGTAAAAGCATTGCTAGAACTGACTGTGTCCTTGCTGAAGTTTATTGATGCATACATTAAACCTTCAGCAGACTCTCCAGACACCATCTGACTGTCACCTTCTGAGGAGTCAGAGAGAATTGTGGGTAGCTGAGTTGTGCAGTAGGTGCTCTGATCAGCAGAGTTCGATGACTTTTCTAAAGCAGCAGAAAGAGGCTGTGAAGAATCACAGGGTCTTGTGGGCAACTGGAGATTGGCATAGACAGCATGGGAAGTGTGTGAGGGATCTGTGGATAAAAGGGCAGTAGAGCTGACTGTGGAAGATAAAGCTGGACATGAGGACAAGGAAACCTCACAATGAAGGCAATCGAAACATTCTAACTGTGATATGAGTATTACATCAAAAATCATAGTATGTATTACTTTAAAGATAAAAGTTAGTGGAAGTAATCTGAGCTCATTGTCTTAACTATGGCTGAACCAAACAGTATTTTTCAGGCTTACAGTACAAGTCCTCAAAAACCAAGGTTTTCAAAACCAACAAAAGTTTTATAATTTTAATAAATATACATGGCATACATGGCTTGATACGTCATCATTTATTCAAAAAACACTTTTGGGTTTTGGGGTTTTTAGAGGTTTTTGGACCTCTAAATTCAAATTCTGCTGCAAGCATAAAACTCATTCAGGCCTGAAGCCTCTCAAGTCATTTCAGTGTTTTACACTACATTTTAACAGATATATATGGCCATTCTTGGCATGAGATAAACCAATTAGCATTGGTTGTTCTGTTTGTCTCTGTGGCGGCTGAAGGAGTGACTGAGGACAGGTCAGCTTTAGTTTTTTAAGAATTTAAGTAAATAAGGAGAAGGGAAAGCTGTACCTCACTTAGTCCTAGATAAGCTGTTTGTTGTTGATGGATTTGTTTAATCTAAAGTACAGGCAAGTGCAGCACTCATTGATGAACCATCTGATCTTTGTATCATCTAATTTCTTAGACTGTTTGAAATCAGTTTGTAAAAAAATAGGCCTGACAGTCCTGGAAGTGTGTGTGAATTACTATATTTGTGTGTTTTACTATATTTGGACCAGATGTCGAAAGATAGGAGTATGTTATATTGTGCTAGCTTGTGAGGACATTTTGCTTTATGTCAGTGGTAGGTCCTCACAAGTATAGCAGAACCAACATATGCATGTATGGATTGTACATATACCTGCATGTGTGTGTGTGTAGATTTACCTTGTGTCTTCTTTCTCTTTCGAAGAGCAAGCGTTATAGAGAAGAATAAGAGTCCAGTCAGAGCGAGTGGTATCACACACACAACAGTGATCAGAGAAGAAACTGGAAATGCTGGAGGTGGAGAAATACAATCATCATTATTAAATGAATAGGCAAAGGTCATTCAGGAGTGTCTGCTCACACTGACAATATCGGAATGTACGTAAGTGCACTGATGTAGCTGATCTCGTTTTAGAAGTTGAGGATGTGGTTAGTTTTGTGGGCAGTGAACTAATGTATGTTTACAATAAATGCCTTACCATTCCAGTGTGGTAACAGCCTTCAAAGATATAAATAATTTTTTAAGTTATAGTATATAGTATATAGTATATAAGTATATAGTAGTAAACTTGAAGTATAAAGTGTTTTTATCATATAACCCATGATAATCGATTATGCACTGTAAAGATCAAGTAATTAGTTTGAAATCAGTCTAATCTAAAGAATATAGGCCGGCCTTGGCAAGACAAAATGCTAGCTGTAATTCAGTGACAGGATGTTAGAATAGAATGATGTTAACATCCTGCCTCAAAACCCATTGAACCTTATTTTCATAGGGTTATTTAGCTAATCCTTATGCAAAAACTATTGTAAATTAGTTGGTATTTGATTTTACATTTGTTGTGGAGTACCACAGAGTTCTATATTTGTGCCTATGAAACTGATGTAAATCATGACAGTAATGTAGTTATGAGACTTATGGGCTTGGGTGGTCTAAGGGGTGAATTTCACATGGTATCTACTTACCAACAACTGTCAGATTGATCTGTGTGATGTAAACTTTGTATCCGTCATCAGATTTCCAGTCTGCTTGAACTCCACACCAGTATTCACCAAAGTCTTCGTCAGTCAGATTTCTAATAGTGAAGATCTGCTGTTCTCCATCATGATACACAGAGAATTTCCCCTTTTCTATCCACTTTCCACTCTGTGTAGCTTGTGTTTTATACTTGCAGCGAGCATATTTCTCTTTCTTGCAGAGAAACCTGGACTCATTCCTGTGGGATTGTGGGTATTTGCAGCTGATGTTCACATCATCTCCTGTCCGACCAATCACACTGATCTCATGGAATCGATCTGTCAAAAACATTTCAATGAAAGCCCTCTTTGTAAACTATGAGAAGTTGTAGCTACACTCTAACTGATGATGAAGGATGTTTGGTCTGGCAAACAGATGCAGTGTTGGGAGAAACTCACCTTCCTTTACCTCCAGATTTACTGTCGTGTTGCTGCCTTCTTCAACTCCACACTGGTACCTTCCAGAATCCTCTACAGTGAGCTCTGTGATCAACACCCAGAGCTCTGCAACACTGCTGTTACCAAACACTGAGAATCTTCCTGTATTACTCCACTTATCTTTATCTTTTGTCTTGATCAGCTCAGTGCAGCCTGACCCTGAAACCCTACAGAAGTATGTTGGGTTTGATTGGGGTTCTGGCTGATATTTGCACTTGATGAGGACTCCTCCTCCTGAATATCCTGTCACATTCCGATAAGCTTCACCACCTCCTAAAAGAGGACAAATGTCCATTAAACAAAGGCTTGATTTGACACCACCGATGCTGAAGATCAGTGTAGAAGTGTATTTTCTTACCTGAAATCAGGCAGAGGGTGAAAATGAGGAGGAGCTTTATTCTGAGCTTATTCAGACTCACACATCCACACCAGCTCAACTCCACTACAGACAGTCAGCAGAGCCTAACTCTGTCTCTGTCCAACTCTGTCTGATGTGTCTTCTGCTACATTTTAACCTGAGAGTGATGTCACACTCCTTACCATTTTTGTGAGCACCAAGAGAGCTAAAATAGACGTCTTTGTGAGATGATGAAATGTGTGGGCACAGCACTGATACCCAAAATAAATTCTTGACACGGCAGTGGAGTAACTTCCACCTGACATGATTTGCTTTCTTATTTTGTACATCCTTTTCTTCATCAGTATATAATCCAATCCGATCATAGTTGGATTTCTGCAGTTATCTGATTATTGAAGAAGTCATGTAAACTGCATAATTTATTAGATAGGGTTAAGGCCTAGAAATGCACTGAAATGTGTAAAATTCACAGCTGCTCCTTCAAACTCATTATTTTCAATGGAATTGAGCCATCAGTCAAGTCTCAGCAGTGCCATTAAGAAATCAGTGGGTGTGTCTGGTAGTTCCCTCCAACATGGAGGAAAGTCTAGTTTTATCTGTTTCTGAACATGAAGAGCTGTACATTTCCAGTGCGAAAAAATCCTAGAAAAAAAATACCCTCTTCTGTTGACTCACTACAGAGAGCACCTCACACTTTTGCACTAACCAGTGAGCTCTGCACAGAAGGCATGTGATGTTAACAGCTTTGGCAGATATGTGTGGCGAGCGCAGTGCACACAGTGTAAAAACAGCTTAGGAAATCCAATTCAGACAGCTGGATTTTAGCTCGGTAATCGGATTTTATTTAGCTAATCCTTATGCAAAAACTATTGTAAATTAGTTGGTATTTGATTTTACATTTGTTGTGGAGTACCACAGGGTTCTATATTGGTACCTATGAAACTGATGTTAATCATGACAGTAATGTAGTTATGAGACTTATGGGCTTGGGTGGTCTAAGGGGTGATTTTCACATGGTATCTACTCACCAACAACTGTCAGATTGATCTGTGTGATGTAAACTTTGTATCCATCATCAGATTTCCAGTCTGCTTGAACTCCACACCAGTATTCACCAAAGTCTTCATTAGTCAGATTTTTGATAGTGAAGATCTGCTGTTCTCCATCATGATACATAGAGAATTTCCCCTTTTCTATCCACTTTCCACTCTGTGTAGCTTGTGTTTTATACTTGCAGCGAGCATATTTGTCTTTCTTGCAGAGAAACCTGGACTCATTCCTGTGGGATTGTGGGTATTTGCAGCTGATGTTCACATCATCTCCTGTCCGACCAATCACACTGATCTCATGGAATCGATCTGTCAAAAACATTTAAATGAAAGCCCTCTTTGTAAACTATGAGAAGTTGTAGCTACACTCTAACTGATGATGAAGGATGTTTGGTCTGGCAAACAGACGCAGTGTTGGGAGAAACTCACCTTCCTTTACCTCCAGATTTACTGTCGTGTTGCTGCCTTCTTCAACTCCACACTGGTACCTTCCAGAATCCTCTACAGTGAGCTCTGTGATCAACACCCAGAGCTCTGCAACACTGCTGTTACCAAACACTGAGAATCTTCCTGTATTACTCCACTTATCTTTATCTTTTGTCTTGATCAGCTCAGTGCAGCCTGACCCTGAAACCCTACAGAAGTATGTTGGGTTTGATTGGGGTTCTGGCTGATATCTGCACTTGATGAGGACTCCTCCTCCTGAATATCCTGTCACATTCCGATAAGCTTCACCACCTCCTAAAAGAGGACAAATGTCCATTAATCAAAGGCTTGATTTGACACCACCGATGCTGAAGATCAGCGTAGAAGTGTATTTTCTTACGTGAAATCAGGCAGAAGATGAAGATGAGGAGGAGCTTCATTCTGAGCTTATTCAGACTCTCACATCCACACCAGCTCAACTCCACTACAGACAGTCAGCAGAGCCTAACTCTGTCTCTGTCCAACTCTGTCTGATGTGTCTTCTGCTAATTTTTAACCTGAGAGTGATGTCACACTACTTACTGTTTTTGTGAGCACCAAGAGAGCTAAAAGAGACGTCTTTGTGAGATGATGAAATGTGTGGGCACAGCACTGATACCCAAAATAAATCCTTGACACGGCAGTGGAGTAACTTCCACCTGACACGATTTGCTTTCTTATTTTCTACATCTTTTTCTTCATCAGTATATAATCCAATCCGATCATAGTTGGATTTCTGCATTTATCTAATTATTAAAGAAGTCATGTAAACTGCATAATTTATTAGATAGGGTTAAGGCCTTGAAATGCACTGAAATGTGTAAAATTCACAGCTGCTCCTTCAAACTCATTATTTTGAATGGAATTGAGCCATCAGTCAAGTCTCAGCACAGCCATTAAGAAATCAGTGGGTGTTCCAGTGCAAAAAAAACCTAGAAAAAAATACCCTCTTCTGTTGACTCACTACAGAGAGCACCTCCCACTTTTGCACTAACCAGTGAGCTCTGCACAGAAGGCATGTGATGTTAACAGCTTTGGCAGATATGTGTGGTGAGCGCAGTGCACACAGTGTAAAAACAGCTTAGGAAATCCAAATCAGACAACTGGATTTTAGCTCGGTAATCAGATTACTCAGTGCATGTATACTGTTACTGTATGCATATAAACAAAATTGGCTAGAACAGAAAAACTAGTCTTGCAGCAATATGGAGAAATCCACTTTATGCTGCTGTTCAAAAACCATCAAAGTCTCCTGACCAGAACATCCACTCCACAATAAAGACTCATCAGGTAGTGAGACTACTTCTGAACTAGAGTCTAGTGTTTTTAAGATGCTAAACTTTAAAAAGAATACAGCCAGTTGTAATGATGCTGCCACAGCAGAACCCTTAGAGAAGGAGGAGGACTCATCTGCTATACTAATGTTGATGTTATTGTGTTTGGTCAGGTTGGCATGCTGTGCTCTTATTCATCTCTATCCTCATTTTCACCAAATACGGAGTGACGGATCTCTGCCTGAGGCCAGAAACATACTCAATGCACGTACATGAATGCAAATGCCAATGCCCTGCCAACTCTCTGAAAACACACAGTCTTACAACGTTCTTATGTTACAGTGACAATTTGAACGCAGCTAACCTGAAACCTAGCTTGCATAGCTCAAAGGCCCTGCATTCACGTACATTTTGGGTCTTAGTCTTATTATTTATCAAAACACTGGTTTGTCTAATCATTTACGGCATACAGTTGTTCAATGGTAGTGCTTGCACTGATCATTTCCATACTTTTGGAAAGCTTACAGTGTTGTGTTTGTTTTAACATATTAAAACTGTTATAGTACTGTTATATTACATGTACAGCATTTTATTCAATTATTTTTATTTCTCTAACACTACCACTTTAAACCTATGCGTATTTTGTACATACACTGTCAAACTGTTCTTTATTTATATTGCTGTTAAAAAAAACCTCCATGGTAAAACCACAGAAGTGGGACAGATGGTTGAAAATAGTTGAAAAATGTCCAGTACATGAAAGCAACATATCATGAACTTCAAACACTGTTGTGTCTTGTGTCTAGAGCTTGAAAATAGGCAAAAGCCGCCAATCAAACCCCCAAACTGACTCTTTTCTTTATAGCCCCCAAAACATACACACACAGGCCACTAGCGAAAGCTAGCCCTTATAGCCCTAGTCAAAACTAGCAAAACCGTAAAATGCAAGAACCAATTTAATAGATTTTAGTGTCTTTGATACATTGCTTTACTACTGTTGACTCTATAAATACATTTTATTGCACTTACATATGCATTTATAAGCAGTACAGCATTTGTAAAACTGATTGGCTGGGGGCTCCTTATTTTTCTCCATTGATGGTAGCAACCTTGCTTACACACAAACCTTGCTGAATTGAGCACAATGACATCTGCTTTATTTATTTATTTATTTTTTTATTGTAATATTAAAGAAGTTTATTTGGTGAAAAGTATTATGTACACAAGGGGGTCGGAGTGGTAGGAGTTTGGGGGGAGAGTGTAAGGGTGATGGAGGAGAGTGGGAGCGTGAGGAGGGGGATTGGGAGTTGGGATTACTGAGGTGTTCATCGTTCAGCAATCCTTCCTGGATTCTGCAATCAGAGAGAAAAAGAGAGAATTCTAAATTTTACTGCTGGGAGGCCTTCTCCCAACTCTCAGTCCTCTAAACCTGATCCAACTACTCAGCTAATTAACAAACCCTTCCTGAGTTGAAGGTGTTGTGATAGAGCAGGGTCGGGGAACACTGCTGTAGATGTGTGTTCACTGCATTAACATGAAAACACTTCATATGAAATGGTAAGATCTGACAGATGCTGAAGATGACTGATTTGACTTACACTAGAGGGAATCGAGGTGTTAACCGCTCTGTCTGTGGCAGCGCATGAGTAAAACTCCGCCCACCATCAGAGACACAATACTCAAAAGCATCCACAATCCATCCTTCTTAGGTCCTGAAATCTGAGAGAGAGAGAGAGAGAGAGAGAGAGAGAGAGAGAGAGAGAGAGAGAAAGAACAGAGACGGTTTAGAGACAATTGTCATATAATTAATTCATAATTAGTTGATGATTAATCTGATAACATAATAAATACTGAATATATTAATATACATATACATATACATGAACAGTGTACAAATTAGATGGATTGATAAACAGACAAACAAATGGATGGATGGATAGGTGGATGGACAGATAAATGAATAGATGGATGGATTGACGGGCAGATGGATGGATGGTTGGATGAATAGTTGTATGGATAGATGGGCAGATGGATGGATGAATGAATGAATGTATGGATGGACGGATAGATGGATGGACAGATAAACGGACAGATAAATAGATGTATAGATAAATGGCTAGATGGACGGACGGATGGATGGATAGATAGATGGATGGTAGATGGACAGATAGGTTGATGGATATATTGATAGGCGGACAGATATATGAATAGATGGATCTATAGATGGATAGACAGGTGGATGGATGGATGGATGGACAGACAGATAAATAGATGGATGAATGGACAGATAAATTAGAACAGTAGCTGTAGTCACCTCATCTGAAATGAGTTTGAGAGACTGTCCCCAGTGTGCACTCTTCTCCTTAGTGCCTGAAGCAGACGCTTTCCACAACTCTTGGTGTGTGTTCACTGCTCACAGTCAATGATAAACTTACATCATACAGTAACACACAAACACACACACACATCATATGCTCAATCATTGGTTGTATGATAGGTCTAAAGTGGGCCCAGATACCTTTGCCCTCTGCTGCTGTGGGCCTTTCTCTCTTCCCATCTTCCAATGCTCCCTCTCTGTTCTGTGATGCAGAGCTTGTGCCCTCACCCCTGAGGGTTAGGATTTGTCCAAGTCTGAACTGGGAACAGAGGTTTTGCACTTGACGCTGTGGAGGACAGTCAGACACATGATTGAGGGGTCAATAAAAAGTCCTACCAGAACTTTTGAAATTGAAGTTCAGTCTCAACTGTAAAGTGCACTCATTAGGCTGTAGGGTGTCTGATTTCTCATTCTCCTAATGTGACCTCTGTTGAGACTTATTAAGACCGATGTACCATCAGAAGTGGCATCTTACTCAAAATTCATTGATGTGAATGTTTATTAATGTAACACTTCATTTTACTTGTAGTCTGAATTGAGTTCATACTATACACACATTTTAACAATGCACCAAAAGTGGTCTCTTGACCTTTAGACTTTGAGGACGACCTCATATTTATTTAGGATTGTGTTTAAAGGAATATTTCTGAAGTTTCCTTCTTTAGTTCAGAACGGGAGATGCTGGGCTAACGGGTGCATTTTGAGTGGGTTGAGAGAGAGAGGTTTTTAGGCCTGTATTTATGGAGATGAGGTTGGTGACAGGCTAAGTCCATCGTTTGTTTTCAACCTTAGCCTAAAATCTCCTATTTCTAACTAAAGAGGCAATCCCCAGCTACCAATAATGTCTTGGCTAATCGATCAGGGTCAGTGATTAAATCAAGTTGATTTAATCTTTTGATTAATTATTCCTCAAACACTCCTAACTGAGCACTTGAAGACTTCTAATTGGGAGATGCTGTATCTACATACCACATGCTATAGCTACATACCTGCAGGCAGTGGTACTCCAATCGCTGCGGAGGCTGCAGCAGCTCCTCACATCTGGACTCAGCCCAAGCGGTCAGAGTTCCCTTCTGAGGCCGGGTGTGTATGCGATTCTCAAATTCACTGGGGAACAAGGAGAACCATTAGAGTTTTAAATGTTTTGGATAGGGTTCTTTATTGATGCTAAAAGCCCATCACAGTTTGCCACATTGAGTTTATAATCGATGTATTTATTTGCAAGTTTTAAATCTCCATCTTAGTGTCATTAGATTTAAATTAGAAGAATATAATCAGAAATCTGAATATCTCAGAAATATATTTATTATATTTTTACATGGAACTGTATTGAAACACACTGGAATGCCTCCTGTTTACCACATTTTTGTACTGGACCCTATTTATGTTGAATTAATGTCCATTACATCTGGTCAAATGTTATTATATTTATTTACATATTTTATTTTATTTTATCACCCACACCTAAGACCACAGTTTCTGATACAGACCTTTCCCACCGCCCTGCACATGCTCTCCTAGCTTTCTCAACATAGATGCTGGGAAATGATATGTGGCTCATCCTGAAGAGAGTGCTAGATAATTCTGTCGAAAATGTCAATCAAATGTGTAAAAAATAAAAAGTTCAAAGTTCAAACAAGGCCAGTAAACACTGTAAACTGTAAATACAACTGCCAGAGAAAGTAGGTTGTGTTTCCACGAGCTGATGATAGGAGTAATGAGCGTGGAATGCCAGCTGTTATGATGACGAAGGTAGGCCTCTTGTGACATCACAATCAGGGCTCCCATATGTTCTCCTGTAATATGACAGACACCTTACTTCCATGTTTATATACTGACTGATGAGACCCGCAGTTCACAAACCATGTATTGATCGACTGTATGGATAATGTGATCTAATGGATACTTACATTTATCTAAATACATGACACATCCATTCATTCACATTATATATGTATATATAACTTTACAGGAGGAAAATAAGGTTCTACTCCAACTTTCTACTGTCAGTTGTTGTGCTGTTCCGCCTCTAGAGGGCAGTGCTGAATAAGTTACTGTGTGAGTGTATTAACTGGGAGCTCATCAGTATGGTGTCTTTACTTGGAAATGAGCCCTTAAAGACAAGACCCTGAGATTTTGATGGCTAAGCTAGTAAACCAGTATGAGTAAGCTGGTTGACCAGCATGGCTGTGGTGGTTGACTAGACAGAATAAGCGAATACTCAGTGCAGAACAAATCACGAGGGCAGATGTGGCCATAGAAATGGATGCAGGACAGAAAGGTTGCTGGTTGCAGGCCTGGCCTCCACGACTGGGACGCCCTTAAGCACCTAACCCCCATAGCTGCTGGGGGCTGTGGTGGCTGCCTGCTGCTCCAGATGTGTGTTCTCACTGCCCTAAACACTAGTGTGTGTTCACTGCCGCAGAGCTCACCGTTCCAATTCCAAAGTTCCAGGGGGCATTTCACTTAGCAGGATTTCTCAGTTAGCTGGATAAGTCCAAAAATCAAGTGTATCCATTAGGAATAAAGTGAATACCTTAAGCTATTAAGCAAAACTGAGAAAGGGGGCTTTGTGAGATACTAGGGCAGCAGAGAACCGTCCCAAGTGCAGTTATCCTGCGCAAATCTAGTAACTCAACTCAACTTAGGAGAACTTCCAGGCCTGGGCTCATCTTCATGGTGTGCCTCTGCTGAAAAGTTCATCCTGCTGCTGAGGATAAAAAAGTGAGTGTTACACCAGGACAAGAGGAGGCAGTCACGCCCCCAGGCAAGACTGAACCGTGGGAGTCTGGTAGGTTCAAAGATCATGAGTGCTTTTTTCAGGCTTACCAGACATACTGGATGAACTTCAGATGTGAAGGCTGAAAATCAATGGACAGATTATACTGACTTTGGTCAGCACATGCCCTGGTGGGCCTGCTGAAGTGAGTATGATCACAAAGCATAAGGCAGTGTGTTCTTTACCACTGCATGTAAGAACTGCATGTGAGGGAGTTTTTAAAGCCATTAACCACCAATGTGAACAATCCTATGATGCATTACACACCAAACCACTCCAGATGACTTTGTTAATATCTGAACCCTTCCATTTTTACAATTATACATAGGTTGGGTTTCTGTAAATAGAGGTACAAAGAAACAAAATGTAACTTTCAGGACATTTACAATCTATTAAAGAAAAAATGCAGGGATCACGCAAAACAGACAAACATTCAAAACACGTTCAGGGCCTGTCAAATGAGGTGAAAAATGAAGTATTTCGTCTAAAGGTTTGCCAAATACAGCTGGGAGCCCACAGCATTCCAGCGGCAGAGGCCTCTCAGAGTAACGTGTATGTGTGTGTGTGTGTGCGTGCAGCCCACTGCCTATCACTTCTGTATGATAAAGATCCCCCGACAGAGAAAGCTCTAGGAGCCCCCAGCCATCCCATTTCATGAGAAAATCATCATCTTGCATGAACAACGCAGCCTGTCGGTTTTGGCGAGCTGCCAACTCATCTGAGCTTGCAGACGGGCCCTGGAGCAGATGTTGTCTGATTCACAGGGGTGACACAGAATAATTTGACCTACAACTATGAGCAAATGCATTGGACTCCTACCACAGTGGGGCTGTGGTTATGATTGGCATTGGGATGCAAAATGTAGCAAATATGTATACTGTGGCTACAAGAATCAAACCATGTATCTCCAAAATGACAGCTTAAAAGGAGAAGGGAAAAAAACTGCTTAACATTCAATCAAAGTTAATGTGAAAATATTAAAATATAAAACATTTTAATATGAAACATATATATATAACATATATATAAATATATATAAAGTCATTTGGGGACATTTCTATTCATGTCTATTCATGAAGACATTCTGTTAAATTCTGACACAATGTAAAGAATAACTGCCAGATTCAAGCCATACTATATGGGCAAAAGTATTGGGACATCTGCTTATTCGCTGTTTCTTCCAGGGGTGTTTAAAACTCCCTCTACTGGCCAGGAAAACCTTTCTACTAGATTTTGGGAGTACTGCTGTGTGGATTTGATTGCTTTCAGCAACAAGAGGGCGGTCAGAATGTTGGAGGATCACCATGTCACCTTATCCCTAACTTTCTCCAAATTAAATAATTCCAGAGAGCACAGTTCTGCTGCTTCGCAGCTCAACACTGGGGGGCTTTATACCCTTTTAGGTCCTTAAAAGGGGTGTCCACAAACATCTGGACATACAGTGTGTGTCAGAGTGACAAATGGCAAAAACAAAGATACATGGGTTTTGCGCAGCAGTGACAATGCTCACAAATCACAAACCACCACTTGTGGTTATAATAATATATGCAAATAAATATGTACAATTTCCCACTGAATCCAACAGTGTCTGTGGAGCGCATTTGACTTCCATGGGAACTGCGGTGCATTTGCTGCTTTTCTGGATAAACAAACCAGCTCTGGAGGTGCACCTGGGCTTGCAGGGATTGCGGAAAGTGGTGTGCTCACTGCTCACCACTTCAGGAGCATGAGCAAATAGGCCAGCTTGGTTTTGTGGCCGGCTGCCAAATACACACGCTCACAGTCCGGCCCCCTCTCATTCCCAGAGCTCTCTCAGTCTCCTTTACTGGTGTCTGCGCGGTTCTTCTTGGTACTCCTGCCTTAAATCACTCGTGCAGCCAGGCGGGCCAGCTCTAGACTGGGACCCCACCCCCTTTCTTTCTTCACCCTGCACTGCTCCATTGTAGACATTGGCTCTTGTACTCCTGACGGTCCCAGGATCTCTCATCACTCCTCAGGGTCAAGACTGCAGCGCCGGCAAAACTCCTGCCCATACTCGTGCACCCATTTGTTGGCCACTGAAAGGGACAGATTTTTGGGTATTAGCACACCTTATTCATGTGTCTATGACAGACTTTTAACCCTGTCATCTATCAATCCTGGCTCTACATATCAGAAGGGGGACTGTCTTCCTACCACCAAGCAGAATCCACCCAAACTCCAGCCCAAAAGATCTATTCTAAATCTAAATCTAAATCTAATTACTCAGCCCTCTCTTACAGTCTTCTCCCAAATAATCATAAGCCGAAAGCATAAGTTCGAACTAGTAAAGACCTCATAAAGGTTCGAATTGTGCTTAAATCCTGGTCCAGGAGATGTTCCACCCTGGAAAGTTCAGATCCAACACACTTGCCTCTAATATTCAGATGCCCATCAAGGCCTTTGTTACTTGGGTGTTAGATTGCGGTTGGAGCTAATCTCTGCAGGGTGGTAGATCTCCAGGACCAAGATCAGGCACTCCTTGTATACACAATTTGTGCTGTACATTGTATGCATGTCACATCCTCTTTGTGAGCTCCAAACTGAGATGTAATGGGATGCAGATGTGCCTATTTTAGCCTAGTAATAATTGCTTTTGTTAGAAAATGATTATTTATGCACATGTAAATCATACCCCATTTATCCCCAATTAGAACTGGACAGCCTGCGTGCAGTGTGTCTCCATTGCCTTGGCCATTTCTATGAAGGTTCCACCAGAAGAGAGCGCTATTCTGGAAAAAAGAAAAGTGCCTGTATTATTTATTTTCACTAAGCATTTGTGAGCTTCTGAAAGGAAAGTGATTTAAAATGCATACAGACCGACAGACTATGGGTCAGTGCTGCGGACTGTTATGGTAACCCATCCTCACAGGGCGTAGCCACAGGTGGTGAAAGCTCAAGGGCCACAAAGGTCAAAGGGTAAATTCTCACTAGGGATCAGTAGCATTTCAGCAACAGCTCATTTACTAGAAAACCCATTCAGGCCCCAAACACAAAAAACTCCAGAACCCCCTCTAACAACAGCCACACAATGACCACATAATGAAACACTCGTGCATGTTGGCCCACAAGAGAAAAGAACTCATCTAGACGGTTGCAATGAGTGAAATCTCCAGACATACTCTGACTTCATTGGACGTCAGGGGGTGTAACAATACATGCAGCTAAAGATTCTGTGTTTTCATGACCAAAGAACACAAATGTCATACTAAAGTAAAGGCTGGCCGGGTAAAAGTACAAATGTCATCTATTTACATTTGTACTTATTTGTTGCATATCGACACTGTGTACACAAAACCTTGTATCTTTACTTTTGACATCATTTAAAAATGGTCTAAAATTACTAGAAAGAAATCTCTACATTAAATTTCCATTAAAACCTTCTCCAGTTACCATTTTGGAGGTACATGGCTTTGCTCAGACAGTAACAATATATTAGTTTTATTTACATTATAATTTCAATTAGAGATGCACTGATTGCAATTGGCCAATTTTAGATTTTACTTTAGATTTTGCTACTATTGGAACTTTTTGAACAATGCAGAAGTGCATTAGACACCTTAATTAACATACTGTCCATCTCCATGATGCACACCATGACATTTCACCATCCTGATGTACGGTTAGTCCCCCTTTTGATCTAAATAGGAATGTCATGAGATGAAAGTGTAAAAAAACAGTGGGTGCAATCTACCTCCACTACAGGCACGCTGAAATTGGCGTAGATGAAGGCCGTGGATCCTCCTGCCTCCACGGAGCTGAGCTGCGGGGCATCACAACGCTCTCATTCACTCAGTGCTAAGCACACATATCATTCAGTATAGCCTGTGGCACAGCTAAGCTTGTCGCTAGCCAAAACTCACACACTAACAGGAATGTTTTCCTTGGATTAAATGCTCATATATCACTTTTTATAAGAGTGTGTGTATGTGTGGGGGGGTGGACTGAGTTACATTATAGGAAAATCTTACGTACTTCAGTCAGCTTTCCTGCTGATTTGCAAAATATGTGCACTGACAATGAACGGGCAAGAGACAGAAGATATGATTTACTTACGTATATCATAAACGTGGCCATTCGATTTCCAGAATTGAGCCTGTATAATGGGCTGGAGGTAGACTGCCAGTGGAATGGAAAAGGGTGCCAAAAAGAGAAACATGATATTAGAGCAAGCCCGGATTTGACACAGCCTGAATTTGACAATCTGATCAATCATTCTCAGTAATGCCTAAAATTTTCCACGTCAGTGTCAGGGTCTGCTTTTATATGTACATGCTGACTATCTACACAAACTCTGAGATGATATCATCAAAGCACCACATTATTATCAGTCATTATGGTGTATCAAAAAGAAATCGAGGGAAAATTTATGTGTATTTTTTTTTTCATGTTGGAAAAGATACAATCTACAGTTCCTAATACCGACCTTATCTTTTAAAAGACTCTTGCTGATGGCATGCAATTACTAAAGCTAGCCTAATGAGACCCCGTTTGCTCTTTTTTACCCTTTGTGTGATCCAGGACTGAGAAGGCTTTGTTAAAATATGCCTGCCCTCAGCACAAACTGATCTCTACACTGCTATGGAAGGGCCTACTCACTGTAGCATGATCAAAATGTGGCTCGTAGTGTCCTCCAATGCCGTAGTTCACTACTTGCAAATGTTCGCCGTAGGGAAGCTGCACATTCAGGCCTGTTAGCAAAGTGATGCGATGGTCCACCTTGATAATGGTGGGATGTACAGAGTCCTTCACCCATGCACTAGAAGATGAAAACAAAAAAAAAGAGATTTAACCTAACAGGGCTGGGTTTAGCCAAAAGCATATGAGCATATATATTTCCCCCATATTTCTCTAGCCAGTTCGACCCACTAGCAAGGTCTTACCCCATCACACAGTGCTGCCAACACTGGGGGAGGGGGTGTCCATAATCTACTACTACTACTACTACTAATAATAATAATAATAATAATAATAATAATAATAATAATAACAACAGCAACAAAAATGTTGTGTGGAAAGAAGACCTGTGGACTAATGAAGTTCAAATAAAACCTTTTGGTAGCAGATCTTAAATAAATCTTTAAATCCACAATTATTTTATTTTGTTTCATCAGAAAAATGCAACTGATTGGTCTCAACCCTCCTCTTAAATCTGCAAAGACTGTTAAGAGCTCTTCAGGAAGACAGGGCCGTAATGGCAAAAGGCTGCCTTTTCACTTAGGCTGGGCAGCCGATATGGCCAGTATGTTGCTTTTGGCTGATCTGAGGGCTCTTTTTGGAAAAATACCCATAGTTATCTTTGGGAAACTAGAAGTTCTCGTTAATAGATTACAATTAGGTAGGTTGTTAAGCATGACAAAAAATGGGTAACTCGCTGTAATGATAAAAATTGTATATTTCCTAACATCACCTAGAATTCATGTACTTATAAAAAATGGAACCACAACTATGTCTAAATTGCACAGTACAGAATATGTGAATGAACTAGTCCATGTTTATGCAAGAAAATGTTGAACTCTTCAGTAGCTTGGTAAGCAGCTTTTGTGCTGGTACTGTAGGTTACTATTTCTGCTTCTGAGGTGGAGTAATCCGTTTACAGTCACATAATGCCATATGTTAACTCAAAAGCATGTTATTTTCTCCAGGTTTTACTGAAGCTAACCATATAATCTATTGCTGCAGTGTAGCGTTTAATGGTCTTATGACAGGAGCAAGCACCACATCCACAAAAGTGCTGGAGGCAAGGTGTATAATCAACATTTAGTACCTCTTGCTGATACGGTAGTCAGCAGTTGCCTGGTTCACCCCTGATGCCACTACTGATCTCCTTAGCTGGAAAAAGCAAAAACAACATTTAAAATATAAAATAATTAGAAAAGCACAGAGCTTCATACATCAGCATTTGGATTTGGAGTTGTGCATCACGGTATGCAAATAGAATGATGCTGCCTTTATTGTTAGATGCACTACAGTAGTTTCTGAGTTTACCATTTAAAGCAACACTATGTAGCATTTGTATTTTAAAATATCAGTGTCAAATTCATTTTTAAGCACAACTGACTGTAAAAAGAGAGAGAATAGCACCACTCTTGTTGCTACTCTGGGCTCTACCCCATGTCCATAGGCAGCTAGGTCTAGGCCTAGAAAGGCTGCCTATTATCTCCGCAACAAAGGGTTAATCCTAAAGGAATTTTTTCCAGGTTTGCTCTTATTGCAGCAGCACTATGGAAGGGAATGCAATGTTAAAACTCTCCGACTGGCAAGGAAGCAAGATTCTTAAACGCTAAAGAGCGATGAGGGAAAGACTCACTTTGCTTTTCAATCTGCCCACACAAAGATGACACAGTGGAACCTTACTGAGCAGAAGAAATGATGGAAGTGCTGGCACAACTGACACTTCCTGCCTGACTAATTCCCAACGTCTGCTATTAATCAGCTCTCCACTGCTCCGTCACATGGTAACATGCTGAAGACAGTGATGATAGCCCCTGAAAAACTGAACTGAATATGAACAGAAACTTGAAACAGTTGCTTGCTCCATGTTGTGGGCCAGCCATGACTTGTCATGAATAGTTTCCATAAGCTATAGAGTATGAAGCCAGCCAGAAATGGTCTGTGGCTCAGAACTTTGTGCTGAGTGGAAGGAGCCACGCTGTTCTTCCTCCTTAATCCTAAAATGAAGGCCATATTGTCTGAACCTCAATCATCTCAAAGTATCTTCATATTCCATGCTAAGGTTTCACACACAGAACTGGCCGCTGTATTCACAGCTTTTGCTGTCAACGGTTAGACCTATACAACAACAAAAACGCTATGTATCTCTGAATTAGGCATCAGTGTTATGGGAGTGTGAAAGCTATCCATTTAAATGTTTCTGGAGTTCTTGCTGATTTATAACTTTTTAGATAAGAAAAAAAAATGAAGGATTTTCTTCATTTATTTGTAGACAAAGCATCTACATCAGATTCATGATGTGTTTAAACTAAATTATTCACAGCTCTTCTTTTAATATTTTTTTTATCAACAGTTGGTAAATAAGTCCAGTAACCAGTGCCCAATGATTGATGTCATTTTATTATTATTTTTTAATCTCTTAATTTGGTACTGCCAATTAACACACCTGGTTGTAGCTCCCCCTAGCACCAGCAATGCTCTAGGAGGGTCTAATGACGCCCCCGCCAATTCATGCAGAGCCATCCACCGCCTCTTTTTGAACACTGCCAGGCTGCTGAAGGACTCAGAGTCCCCAGCTCAACAGACGCCTGTGCCAGCCAACACTGCTTAAAATTGATGATGAGAGAGAGCGCCATCTACCCACCTGGAGAGAGCACAGCCAATTGTGCAGTGCGTCAGACGGTTGAGACATTCAAAGTCCCCAGGGTCTCAGCTTCTTAAGTTTTGCACTGGAGCTTCTGTAGCTCACAGGAGATTGAAACTATGCCTTCCAATATATGTTTGTGAGTAGCTTGTTTCCAATCCAATTAAAAAATGTTTTATGTAATGATGTAATTTGTTGGCGCATAACTTTTGGTTTATCAATAGAAAATGCTGCATTTGACGTTAATGTATAATATATTATATAATGTATTAAAACCACAATCAATAAAACTGAATGGTTCGTTCACTGTGGGTTGTTTACCTGGTGGTTGATCTCGGAATTTAAAGGCTGGTGCATTAACTCAACTCTACTGTTTGTTTTGAGAGTGTAAAAACTAGTGAGATATACATTCACGGCCATTAAAACGGCTGCATAGGCAGAACATAAACTTGATTCTCACAGGCAAGCTATAAGACAATAACACGCCTATGCGTAACTCGAGTGAGCAAGTTCAAGCATTCAAGAACAAGAAACCGACGGTTTTAAGACATGCTATTTGTAGCAATGACTCACCCCTGGCATTGCAGAGTCCCTGATGCTCTGTGCCTCAGCTCCGGTGACGAAATCATGAAACAGCACCACATAAGGCTGCAGGCTGACTAGCTCACGTTTCATGGGTTGCAGGAGCAGGCCGGGACTACCATTGGTGAAATAGTCGCAAAACAGGCTGGGGTTTTCGTAGTGCTTTGGCTGTGAGCAGAGAAACGCATCTGAGCTTCATTAACCAATTTAAGACCACCAAAACAAAACATAAAAAAAACGTACTGCCTTCCATCTTCTATTTCTAGCAGCTCACGCCCTGCACCAAAGCTCAGAATTTGTGTTTCTAGAAACACAATGGTAATACTACTTATAATATATTATATATAATAATTATAATAATTACATATATTCTATTCTTGCGTATTTAGCTTTACAGTGTCCGTGTAACTGAAGATCTGTGAGAAGAAGAGGACGCCTCTCAAATGGAAATGACCACTATAGTACAGCAAGAAAGTATAGTACTATATTATAGTAAAGTAGAAATCTTCCATCTTTAGTTGTGTTTTTCTGTTCATACACCCCCACTTCAACTCATGAAGGGCTTGTGAAGTGATAAGTTGGATTAGATGTGTTGAGAGTAAGAAAAACACCCAACTGTGCTGGACAGGGGATACTCCAGGGCCAGGGTTGGAAACCACTGCAATAAATGACCTCAAGCTGCCTCATAAAAGTTGTCTCATTTGCGCAACTGGTCAGCAAACAAATCATTGAATGATGTTTAAACTGGAGTACGATTCTCAGTATAACTGTGGCAATTCTACAAAGGTAAAAGTGCAAAAGTAAGAGATTACAGGTGCTTTTGGCTACTTTCCCTGTAGCAGAGAAATATGAGGCGGCTCTTTTCAGAAGGAATATCTGGAAACATTTTAATGGACTGTGGACGTTGATTAATGCTAATTGGTCTGGGATCACAGCTTTAACAAATTTGTAATTCAGGCACAGCTTGCACAATGCAACATGCACAGCTAACATGTCCAATTGGGGACAGAACAGATAGCCCAACTGGGAACCAGAAAGCTTTGACCTCGAGTTCCACGTCGGCCCCACATGTGGATGCCCTCCAGGGTCAGTGATGGAACCCATATGAGAGCAAGGTGAAAAGCCCAACTGGGTAGTATGTACAAACCAACTCGGAGCCCATGTCCACCTGGAACCCCCATAGCCCACGTTTCACTTACATTAAACACTGGAAACCCACCAAATACACTCTAACCACAAAGGGTTCTATCTGTATGTAAACAAAGTTGGCCACCCCCATTGTTTAATGGAAAATAAGGTGGATACAGTACTGAAAATAGGATATCTGACAGTCTGAACCTTTTTGGTCCTACATGGAACGTTTTTTTTAAATGTTCTAAGCTATACAGACGTTTTCCATTATAAATATGGACCATTGGAGTGGCCATAGTGATACATAAGACTGTATAGACTTGTAGAGGCAGTCAGTCGATCATGAAAAGACATGTTTGATTTCTGAAGTGTGTTTCTTTAGTTTAGAACAGACGATGCTACATGCTAGATAGCTTAGATGTTTAAGTAAGGTTTATTGTTTGAGTTTGGCATGTATTTATAGAGATGAGGTTGGTGACGGTCCAAATCCAGCTTCTGTAAGCAGTGTTAGCATAGCATCTCCCACATCAGATGACAAACATCTCTTGTCTGATCAACTTCATCTGGGGTCAGTGATGAAATAAGTTCCTAAGAATTTCTGTTGAACTATTCCTTTAAGCTGCCTATCACACATTAAAGACATACCTGAGATCCCTGGGTTTGACAAAGTCTTTCATAGGTATCCCTGGTTCTCAGGTAGGTGGTACTGGGTCTCTTCAAAACTGGCCTCATACTTCGAATGGGAGAACTTTCAGTCAGCAGTTTCTCATACTTCTCTACATTATGCAGAACTCTTTTGTTTGAGGGATCTTGAGGAAAAGATAAAAATTCGAACAGAAGTCGAACAGCAACAGCAGCATAACATGATAATCATTAGACATATTAGCATTACATATATTTTCCCTTATCTTAGATTTAAACATCTATATTTTATATTTTAGGGAAAAATATAATTTACTAAACTCTCCCTTATTTCAACTTTAAGACATGCTTGGAGGTTTCAAAGTTTGCTTCTTTAGATTTGTACTGAAGCGACAAGCCAGTTAGCACTGTCAACAGTATGTCATGTAATGTCACAAATCACATAAGCAAGCCTATTCAAGATTACTAAACAACATCCTTTTATCTATAGAAATAGAGATACCACCCAGTGAAGTGTCAGCGCATTAGTGAAGAGTGGGCACACATTTTTTAAGCTCCGCCTCATTCGCCCATAGTTTCTGGAAGAGCGGCCGCTGATCATCATGGCGTAACCATGGGCGGGTAATTTTTTCAGAATGACGCTACCCGAACAGCATAACCTTAATCAAGTTAGCTAGCTAGCATTGCTCGTGTTCCTGTACAATGGCCGTCATTGACAGCAGTTTAAGTGAATCTTCTGAAACTGGATCACGGCACTGTACTTTTGTGAATGCTTAAATATGCTTTTCAGGGTAGTTCCGTTTTGCATTTTACTATTTTTACATTTTACAATATTATTTGCTTCAGAAGGAGCGTAAGAAAGGAGGCGGGACTAAAAGACAGCTGGTGTTACACCTCAGCCTGTCTGCTTGCTGTTAATATTCACAAATAATTTTGCGACAGGGACAGGAGAAAGGATGCATGAAGCTTAAAACAGTGGAACTACCTAAAATGGCTATGTTACATCTTACCCCACATTAGTTTGGGCATCCTTGTCCTCTACTTCTTAGCCACATTGGCCGTGTAGCTCCATTATAAAACAAAAGAAACACACTTCAGACCCCAAACATGTCTTTGCTTACTAACTGCCTTCGGCGTAAGTGTAGGATTACAGAAACTAAAGATTTAAAGATTTGATGATTAAAGATTTTTTATTAGTGTTTAATCTAACATTTTCACATGGCATGCTATGAGCTGTCTGAGATTTCTTTACCATGACGCAGCAGTTCCAGAGAGAGACTGAGAGCAGAGGAGATGTTTCCTGTCTGAAGTCATACAAACAAGAGGATTATTAATGTAAACCAGCCAACCTAAGGATTGTTTAGACTTTTTTTAATTAAAGCTCATTCGCAAGTAAAAAAAACTGCATTATAAATAACAGACCTTGAAATGGGAGAAGGCCAAGTGATCCAGGGCGTCTTCCAGAGTGCCCTCATTTTCCGGGCTCCAGTCTACATTTCGAAATAGACGCACTGCTTCCTCGAGCCACTGCACAGAATGATAGTAATCCTGCACATCATAGGCCACCTGGAAAAGAGGATATCGTATAGAGAACCGAACAAAGCAACAAAGCAGTGGTTAGTTCGAACTCAGCCTGTTTACACCTTGCATTAATAATGTTTTCGGCACTTTCGGACTTCACATGTCTGCATGAAAAGTCATATGTAAACACCCCCAAGACGCACTGTGATCGGATTACTATATGATCACTCCAACGACATTCAGAGGTGGTCAGAGACAGATCTCTGGAAAAAAAGGAATGTGTTTTCTGTGATCGGATTCCATCAGGCAAGCGGAAATACGCCTGTCCATAAAAAGCGTTATTACAAAAAAAGTTTATTTTGCAAGAACCATCAATTGTTCCACTGCATTATAGAACCACCACTGTTAATCTAAACCATTCCTATCCGGACAAAAGGCATGTGTAACCAGACCCCTGGCAAGCAGACCCCCCGGCAATCAGACCCAATAGTAGATTTTAAAATACACCTTATGTTGGCCGTTGTCCAAGAGATGCACTATTTTTATTTTAAAAATAAAATGCAAAAGGGGCATCAGGCAAAGGTTTGGTCAGTATTTAGTATGACCAGTTAAACAGATCTCACAGGTAAGGGCCCTTAAATTCTGGTTTGGGGGATTTTCATCTATTATCCCTTGCAGAAGTGTTGTAGTTCTGTGAACTTCTTGGGCTACCTTGCTGCTCAGATCTTTTGAGGTCTAGCCACAGATCAGGTCATCTTCTACTACCTTAACTATTTACAGTAAGAGACTTTTCGACCAGGTGTTCACTAACGTTTGCATGCCACTGTATTGTCATTACATGTGCTATTGATCACGATTCCTTATGGTGTTATGGGGGGGGGGGGGGGGGTTCAGAGTAGATTCAGTGTGAAATGATTCACTGCAGAGAAATTTGCTGATTTGGATTTCTTTACAGTGACAGTAATAAGAACCAGGGCCCCAGTAATTAGCAGTTTATTATACTATTCAAAACCACCAGCGAATCTCCACCTTGAGTTTTTCTATGAAGTTGAAGCATAAAGTGATAATGATAAAATAGCATTTGCTTTCTTTAATCCATTTTTAAAATTCCTTTTAAGCCTAAGGTTGATCTCAAAACTATAGGAACACAGTGCCTCAGGCATCAGGCAGCACATTCGTATCCATTTCATGTAACAACTTTCTGTGATGCAGCTTGTAGAGTCATGCTAAATTTTCAGACATCTGTTTTTTATCACCAACACTGTGAACAATTCGGAAAGGAGCAAACTACCAAACTACACTGCAGTTCTCTGTCTACGTCTTAACCATTTAATAATGCAGGAATTCCCTTTTAATATTCTTGTACTAGACAACTAGGGCTGTGAATTAGAGTAAAGTAGAAATATTCACTGCAAAAGACCATCATCACTGAAATTTTTTTTTCATTTTACATGAAGGAGCTTCAGATTCTCGAGAAACAAACCTATTGTAAAGACCAAAGTCTGTTTGGTTGAGACAGATTTAAGATTCAGGATTCATATATTGAAAAAATGACCAATGACCGATCAGAAAAAATGTGGGGTTTCCATTGCTTCAATGCTTCAGCACATCAAGTCACGTTATGCTGTTTATAACGCCCTCTCTTTTCACCCAGTGACTGCAAAGTGTGTCAACGAGCACTCCTTATTGCAAAAAACAATAATAAGCTCAACAGGCTTCCATGCCAACTCTGAAACCTCAGCTTGCAGCACAAATTCCCTAAACCCTGCTGACTGGAGCTCAGCCAGGAAAGCACCACAAAGATGGAAAGAGAATGTATAAGCAGGGCCTTTTCAATATGGAATGTCAATTAGGAAGTTACAGAGTGCTCCGATGGGAAAGTCTGAATATCTGCATCTTGCAGAACGTTCCCTCGGCCCCACAACATATTTCAAGCTGTGAGCACGAGACTATTTTAACAGCAGTAATTCAGGATGTCCCCAAGACTGAGAACAGTGTTAGACAGAGCTATTATACACCTATGCCACTAATGTAGACAGCTTGATTGTCCACTGCTTTGTAGTGATGGAAGAATTTTTTGCATTTTTGTACTCTTCCCACTCGTAGCTGCAAGGCTGAGAGAAGAGCCAAATAGCCAAAACTAACACAAATATACTTACTGCTCGCATGCTCATGGTTACACTTTTTAATTTGATGTTACCATTTGACAAGCCAAAGTGAAAACTAATGAATTCCAATGTGATGAGAAGTCTCACTGCCCCTTGACTGGACAATAGGGTTGGTAAATCCAAGAGTCAATTCCAATCATCATTAAATTGTCAGTTTTAAATGATGCCACATCTGGAAAAAGCAATGCTTTTTTTGCACAGCAGCATCAACATACAACACTATTATTATGGTGGACTATGCGCTGCTGCCTTGATAATCCAAGGATCGCGGAGTTTGAATCCCAAGTCATGCTGCTTGCCATCAGCAGCCGGAGTCAGAGAGAGCACAGTTGGCCTTTCTCTTTCAGGGGTGGGTTAATGGCACGTCCTCCCCACATCCCTCATACTGTAATGTTGGTCAGCACAGGCATCTGTTAGCTGTTGTATCAGAGCTGAGGAGCCACGCTTTCCTCTGAGCATACTGGCTGCATATCGATGCTGCATTACTAGCAGTTCAAAAAGAGGGGGTTGCTGGCTTCACATGTGTCGGATGAGATATGTACTAGTCTTCACCCTCCTAGTATCGGGAGCATTGCTAGTAATTAGTTTAATGGGATAAAATTCTAAATAAATGATACAAATCATAAATAAATAAACAATATAATATACCGTTTAGATGGCATGAAGGACATTAATATTTGTGCTCATTTGATTGGACTAAGCAAAGCAAATAATTCTTGCTAAACTGCTAAAGCTGTACCTGATTCTTCTCTGCCAGCTGCTTCAGGTAAGTAGATGTCCCAGCATTGGGGATGCTGTTTAACTGTGATGCACAACCATATCTGAATCTTATCAATATCAGCATTTTTTGTTAACTGATTTGATGATGTATTTATTGTACTCTAGAAGAGCATAGTGTTCAGATGACGTGGGGTTACTGTGGTAACATGTCTGCACTTTATGCACATTACTGCATGTTAGACACTACATAAGCTGATGCTAACATTACTTGGGGGAATTGCATTTGGCACATGCTTCCTCAGATTTAGGGGAAGCATTGCTTAAGCAACATCAACAGACCACTCAATATGCTTGGAGGAGAACTTTAACTGTTATTGTTACAATAACTAACAGACCCTTATGCTGGAGTAATGAGAGGATCCTACCAAACCAGAGTGAGCTAGGCCACTTATTCTCTCTTGGACGTCTGGCAGCACCAGGGAATGAACTTTATATCTCTCAATAACAAGGCCAAGTACCCCAATTTTTACATTTTATAAAATGGTAATATACTGGATTGTGCAGATATGTATGTGGAAAAATATTGCAGATGCAAGAAATATAAAAGATTGCATAACACTAAGTTTTGACCTTTAAAATTGACTAATTTCAACTTTTGGTACCACTTCTGGCTCTATTAGAGCCTAATATATGTACACCAGACAGTGTATTTACACGAGAACACTGCAAACTAGCAGTTGTGTGTTGTGTGTCACAACTGATGGCCGTCAGTCAAAACCAACAAAGTAACAAACAGGCAAGTGTCAGCAGACTTTCACGGTGGCCCACCTTTCCAACAAGGAAGCAGTCGTCCCCAGAAAGAGGGTTGGATACTGGTGGTTTGTAGATGTCAATTGTGTTTCCATTGGAGATCTTTTGGAAGTGACCTCTCACCAGCCCCTCCACTTGAAGAGAATACACATCCTGGAGCCTCATCAGCCCCTGTGCTGCACCCTGGAGGTCCTCCAGCTTTGGCAAACTGCTTTCCATCCTGCTGTATGTGACCCTCAAAGCTGAAATACAAAAATGATCAGTGAAAGGGGTACAAGACTGAGTTCTTGGAGATGGGAGGGTGGCAGGCGATAGGTTAACAAGAGCCCAGGACAGGCCAGAGATTATTGAAGGGTACCTTGCAGGTTTTCCACAGCTTCATTGCTGTAGACTAGGTTCAGCCACTCGGACTGCAGTCTTTTGATGAGTGTGAATGCCACTAGTGGGTTAGCAAGGGCACTTGCTAATTCGGTGTGTACTTCATTGTGAAATGCAGAAACCTTTGAGTAAAACCTGGAGAAACATACGGTCTTGTAAACATTTATTCACATAACAACCAAACACTTATTTTCATTTTAGTACAAGAGAAAAGTAAGACAGGTCAACGTTTCTGGGAATTACCCCTTGACCAGTATAGTGTAAGCTAGTTGACCCCGCATAATCACAGTGGTCCACGAATGACCAGCTGGACGACTTGCTTGGTCATGCTGATTTATGCTGACCAGCTTGTTCATCCACCTTGAATAAAAACATACACCAGCAAAGGGTGTCTTCACCTGAATGACCAGCTTTTCAACCACCCTGACCATCCGAGGCCAGTTTAGACCATGTGAAACCAGCTAAGAATCTGAGCTGGACTTTTCAGCATTTTCAAACTGCTTTGCTACATAAATCATCATTTATTAATTGAGTTGACTCTTCACATGAATCCCGAGCAAGAGTCGACTCCGCAATATCTGAATATCTGGAATCGGCCAGCCCTCACGGTTCAAACCGTGAAGTTTACTTTCCCACCCGTATTTCGACAAGCCCCGCCTCCTTCGCGACATGATTGGCTGAACGTATCTCTCGTCCTGCGTCGGGATTAGCTAACCGTTCTTACACACGAGGAGCCCACCAATCGTGCCGAGCGGAGCCGGACTCTCCGGAAAACGGGTGGGAATTAAGAAGCATTGCTAAAGAAACTGATGAGATCATTGTAATTGCCTGGTTTATTTGGAAATGGACTCGCCACAGTTTCTTCTCAATGAAATCAGCGATTAATTCTCCTTCGCTGCCTCGTTTAAACGTTTAAAATGATGAAAAAACACGTCCCTTCAACTTTTTCTACATTTTAGTTCATGAGCGTGTGAAGCAATAAACTCCGTTTACTCACCTCTTCACGTCCTCGAGTCTTTGCGTTTCGTGCTCAATGTACGTTTGCAAGTAAGGGACGAGCTGCCTTTCGGATAAAATCGCTTGCTTTACGCTCATCATGGAGGTGTACATCTCTCCGAGCGATCTGCCGGCAGCGCTGATCAGGAACCACAGTGATAACACACGTAAGCCGGGCACTGATGACATTTTTAGGAGCTTATGAATAAAAAAAAGGTCCCTTTCAGCCCCTCTCTCTCAGTTTAGTGCGGTTCTGCAGCTCTCTGTGCTGCTCCCACGCTCCCGCACTGCAGACTGAGAACCGGGGGAACGTGAGTAATGCCGAGGCTCATGTGTGGCTCAGCTTTCCAAAAACACGCCTGTGAGAAACGACAAGAAAACGCACGCACACACACACATACACACACACACACACACACACTCCAGAAACTCCAGAAAGTGCACTGTATTTTCTAAAAGGTTTTCCTAAGTCTCTGTCAGAGATGATCAACTTTCCCTGTATTTTACCCTCTCTGGAATTACAGGTTAAATGAAGGGGGGAAAGTGGAGGAGTGGCATGGTGAGCTTTTGTTTGAAGGCACCAGTTCCAGGTCTTCAAAGAAACATCTGTTGCCACCAAATGGCTTTAGCCATCCTCCAGGGGTGGGCAGAGTAACCCAAAACCATATTTAGAAGTCTTAATAGTTACTTCAGTGACATGATGTAAAGGGGAGTACATACAGTACAATAGGAGGAAGAAGAAGCTGGAAGTTCTACCACAGTAGGCTATACAGCAGCATCTCTCAGCACAGGAAGCTTCTATTGTTTTCAATTGTATTGATACAGCTTTTTAAGCATAAAATAAAGTGCAAACACATCTTAAAGCTTAGGACTAAGAGGTGTGAGACGAAGAGGCCCAAAGTTAACAAGCATCTCAAAGTCTAAGATCTTATCAGTACTGATTAGACAGAAGTTAGGGGAAGCAAAGTCCTTTGAAAAGTACAGGGATCAAACATTTGCATACAATTCCAAGATTTAACTCATCTTTCACAGGGAGCAAAGCATTTTCGACTTATTTTTTATAGAACAGTTTTGATGTGTTTGCTGAAGTGAACATATTGGAAAATACAAAATAAAATAAAAATGTGCCACACTCTTTGTAGATGCCTCTTTTATGTTTTATTTCTGTCACAAAATGTTAAATTATGCAAATAAACCGCAAACTATGTACCGTCCTCTGTAGTTGTTCACTTATTTCCACTTTTCGAAAACCAGGGGTGCACAAACTTTTGCACATGGCTGTACAACATCTTTTTAAAACTAGAGGCATTTTCTCAGTTGTGAAGAACCTGATTTAACTTTTACTAAATATTTTTTTTGATGAATGGTGTGATTATGGGCGACTACAATTTTCTCTCCATTTTAATGTTATTTCTTTATGTTGTGTCCAAATATCATGATGAAAAAATTACTTGGAATAAAACATTGACCTCCACATAAAGTTAAGCATGATTTTTCTGTTTTCCAGTACATTTAATTCAGTGAAGTTCCATTTCAGATCCTAATTCCCACTATTAATGATTATATTATGACACCACACTTTTATATCACACAGTATTTTTGTACAACATGAATAAAACTTTACAGTACAAGCCGGTTCTCTTATTTACATGAACAAAGAAGGCCAATTTCACCTTCTTTTTTATGTTTTATGTGGACTAATGCGCTCCCTGCAGCAGGGCATGGCTCTTTTCATGTGATTCCTAAGGCTCTCGTCTCTGAGGCCGTAAATGAGGGGGCTGAGAAAGCGCGGCAACAGAACGAAGCAGAAGTAGTTCAAGAACGCCATGTGTTCCTGCAGCCAGGTGGCTTGCAGCACGATCAGGTTCTCCGTAATGGGGAAGGTAAAGACCATTACGCTCAGCAGCAGCTGGAAGCCGTGCAGCACCACTGTGTGCAGGGCCTTGATGACAGACACGCGGTCCTGCCGCATCTTGCGTGTCTCCAGAAGGATGCGGATGTACGTAAACAGGATGACGACTGCCACCAGGGCAAAGAATAGCCCATTCATGACCACCTTGAACAGAGTCTGAATGGGCGAAGAGTTGAGGACCGCAGTCTTGCAGATCACCGGGGTGGAGAGGACGTCGATGTTCGCCTTGGGTCGCAACAGGATGAAGTCCACTGTGGGCAGGATGCAGCTGACGAGCCACAGGCTCAGGATGATCACCCAGATCCTCTCAGGCCTCCAGGAGACGGGTCGCTGCAGCGGGTAGAAGATGGCCACGTAGCGCTCCAGGGACATGGCTGCCAAGATGAGCGGGCCATTCTGAAAGGTGGCAGTGGACAGGAACAGCAAAGGGGCACAGAAGACGATGGCGAAGTTCACACTGCCCATCACAAAGAGGAAGAGCAGCACAGAGGAGAGCAACTGCAGAGTGTCGTTGACCAGCATGTAAGCGAACAGGATGTAGCGGGAGCTGTCGAAGAACTGCCTGTGAGAGGCGAAGGTGTGCAACATCAGGAGGATGCAGTAGAGGAAGACACAGAAGAACGGGATGACCACGCATACCTTCACAATGATGGACACGTTTTTGCTGGAGGTCATGTTGCCTGGGAGCTCGCTCTGATTTTGCATAGCGCCAAATGCTTTGGAGTGCTGTAAGTACTGAGAAGCCTGTAATTCAGAAAGAAACACTTGTTGCAGGACCAGAATACATGAAGTTTCATTTTAATAAACAGACCAACAGCATGCAAGACCCTGATGGCCGTTAATCCAAATTTCAAGCTAGAAATTTATATTACCAATTTCCAAATGAATAAATCTCAGCCTTCATCTACATGCATTTCATATTTCACAGTTCTGGCCTAACACACTTAAATCTGACACTGACCACCAAGAAAACAAGAAACCAAGGTCAACCCTGTTAATTTAGCATCAGTTCAAAGATAAAAGTAACCAAGAAAAGTTCTACACAAGATCCTCGAGGACCCTTTGATGTGTTTCAGTTGGAAGGTGCTTTAAGAACCTTTCAGAATTTTTATATAATAAAAAGATTTCTTGAAGTTTCCTTAAAGCACATGAAGAGGCTCCTCAACAGTTTCTAACAGTTCCAAACTCATTCAAAATTCATTGGACGCTACTTCAATCATACAATACAATTTTTTACTAACCAGTTATATGCAAATCATTTCCTATGTCCACTTACCACACAGACTCTTACCACACAGAAGGTAAAGGATGATTTGTGGCAGGGTGGCCTGATTTATATATTTCATTGCAGCAGTAGTTCCTACAGTGAGGTAATTGGGTAGACAATCATACTGAATCCGTTGTTCCTCAAGGGATAGATTAATTTCATGCCATTGTCACAACACATTACTTTCATAATTAACCATATTGTTCCCAAACATTTTAATGTTTCCTGTTTCTGCTTGCAATGCTAATAATCTTGGTTGCATTTGTTAAACAATTAGTTCCCATATGAGCCTATTATTTTGTGTGTTTTCTGAGTCTGGGTTAACATGTTTTGACCGTGGGGTTCAGACACATCAGAATATGTGCCTTGAAACAGAAATATGTGGAAGATTCGAAAGTAGCTTACTTTAGGCCTTGGCTATTGCACGGTTTGCCTTGCTCGAGAACTTTGTACTCTGTACTATAAGGCTATGTTCACAAAGCAGGTAAAATGGGCAAAATCTGATTTTAGTTTAAACATTTTGTTTTATTTTAACCTACATCCAACATTCATCTGATCAGTTCACACTCCTCAACTGACACGTTTAGCATGCACACATGATCCATTTTTCTTCTCTGCAGTTTAATTGATGTAAGTCACATCAATTTACACTTTTCCCTACAAACCTTTTGTTGATTACATGCAATACAAATGTTTACATACATTACAAATTTACATGCAGGTGTTTTATGTTAATCACAGCTTAACAGAATTAAATTTGACACTATACCTTATTACTTTACAGTCATTACTTATATATTAGGTCAAGAATCATATATGATTTACATACAGGGTGATTATAGAGCTGTACTGCAAATGTTACAGTTAATGGTTTCAGATCTAATGGACCAATACCATAAATGTTCCTATTATTTTATTTAACAGAACAGTGCACCACCACTCCAGAATTGTCTATCGTTGATTTGATCTCTGTACAATAAGTTAATTCCTTTCATATAAGCATTCACCCCCAAAGTGGCGCTTTGGTGACGCAAATAAATCCATGTGGCTGACAGACACTGATTGTTACATACCATCAAGGTATAGTTAAAAGCACACAGATATGCCCAGGCAGGCTTAAAGGGCTGATGACAAGTGTTTTAATAAGAAACAATGACTAAAGTGACCTCTGCATTTAGATCTATGCATAAGACATCAGTAAACATGCCATGCTGCAAGAGAACAGTACAGACCTGAATAGTTGATCCCAATAGTGAGAGAAAGGTCTTCGCTTAAAAAGGTCACTGCAAATCAATACACAGTCATTTTCGTTGATCACTGTTATCTAATGGAGGAACATTGCTTTGGCACTTTTGGGTGGTCTCTTTGTGATTGGGTAATAGTGTCATCATCCACAGGGGGTTATGGAATGTTTTGAGGAGAAAATGATGGAGAAAAATTATGGAAATCATACAGTATGGCTGCAGTCTCCAGATATCTACCAAGGTCAACTTATAAGGTAGATTTTAGACTGACAATGTCTGAAAACCAACTGATTCATCCAGTACAGTTCCAGAGACCTGTAGAATCTACACCACGGTGCACTGAAGTTGCTTTAGTGGTGGCCCACTTTCAGCTCTACATTCCCAATTCATTACAAAAAGCAACCATTTCTAAATAAAGAAAACCTTTGGTCAGTGAAGTTGAGAGGTGTGTTACTTTAAAAGAATATTAATCATTAACTGACACATTAACTGTTTTGGCCTAATTGCACAAATGTTATTTATTCTGCCTGGCAAACAAGGTTGCTTTTAGACATGAAAAAGCTTGTCCTTCGTCCAGCCTCTGACATGCGTCACTGATGAGGACAGCAAGCAGTGATGTACACAGCCACTAGTTTGCTGTAGTGCGTTGAACCTGCTTGGGGGAGACACAAGAGCCAGAAAGAAGGCAATGTAATCAAATCTACTTGCATAAGAAGTTGATATTCAACAAATCCACTTCAGTGACACCAGACAATCAGGACAGTCAGCATTTTTTTTTTTCGACTGGATATTTTGTTTGCTGATAATGCCACAGAGACTTCACACTGTAGTCTATTGAACTCTTGCAGGGTTCTACAAGAAGCCCTAGACCCAATATAATCTAGAGCAAAATGTAACACACAATTTATAAATGTAGTTAAAATCATTAAAGTACCTCACAGAATCTGTGGCACTGTAATGCGATCCACTGGCATCATCCAACCAACCTGAACAAGGTGGAGCAGATCTGCAGGACGAATGGGTGGAAAGCTGGCAGAAACCCCAGACAGCTGGATCTGCAGCAAGAAGTGGGTCTAACTAGTAGATTAGTCCAGTTGAATGCTTACCACCTTCTGGGGTTGAAGGGGGTAAATACTTAAAGAGGCATGCAAAACATTGGGTACCATAGTTGAAGATTTTGTTACTATGAATTAACTATGACAATGAACTGATCTACAAAAGTTGTAAAGTTTAATATGACAAAGATAAATATGTCTTTTTAACATTGTAAGCAAGATTTTCAGTATCCGTTTTGTTTTGTATAAATTTTAAGTAAAAATAAATGAAAGAAGGAGCATGTTTGGGCAAATAGACTCCAGATAACTTTTTACTAAGGTATCACCCCTTAATTAGCCTGTTATGGCTATGTATTGTTCACAATCATTCTTAGGAAAAGGTAGTTTCATGCACACTTTATAAAGCTTATATCTCCTCAAACCTCGTCTCAACAAGCAGCAGTTTTAGGCTTTTCTAGGCAGCTCTTTTGCACTCTGAAATGTAAAGCACCAAGCAGGAAAAGACTACACACATATATATATATATATAGGTTATATTCCTTAGGTCATAATTTAATTAAGAAATGTCAGTTAGAAGTAATGGTGAGAAAGTCTGGAAGACCAGGAACTGCTTGTAGAATTTCTAGAAATCCAAATCAATTGATTGCATTGCAAAAAGTCTTTCAGGAAGCTTTAACAGACTTTAAAGTGGTGATGCATTGTTCTATTTTGCTGTGATACCTGCAAAAATATGCCCTTCATGGAAGAATTATTAAAAGAAAATGTTTCAGCATCAAGAAAACCTCAAAGAAAAGGCTGATGCATTTTTCAACTGTCTAAACTAAATTATGGAAAAATGGATTCAGAATTTCATGAAAAAACACCTCAAACATTTAGGCATGGGGTGGATTGTGCAATTAAATTGAAAACCAGTCTATAACAAACTGAGGATGGCTTCTTCAACAGGATTAAGGTCCGAAAACACCTTAAAGTCCACAATAGAATACCAATGAAATGTAAGCTGAAGGTTTTACTATTGCCCTAAAAGTCCTGCAAAACTAAGAATCATTCCAATTCTGTGGCTACACAACAAGCAGTGCATTTAAGGCTGTCCAAGAATCTTACATAACTAGAAGCCTCTGCAGGAAGAATGACTGAAACTTCTCACTATAAGAACTGAAAAACTCATAGCTGCTACAACAGGTGTTTACAAGCTGGAATACTTTTCAAATTGGCCATTACCAAGTACTCACCATGCAAACTTTTATTTCTGGCCCTTTTCCTTATTCATTTTATTCAAACTGCAAAAGATGGAAATAAAATAGTATTCTTACTTAAAATATCAAAGGAGGAAAGGAATCTAGCATTTTCAAATTTCCAACCTTTACTCACAACAAGCCATTCACAGTGACAGAAAGGTTGACCACGCGTTTCCAAAACATTGGAAGGCCTCTGTAACCAAGCTGCGCTTTTAAAATATTGCATAATCATGTTAAGTTGTTGCATTTACATTCATGCCACCTTCAGCTGATTGTTCACATACAGCAGATGTTGGAAGCAAAATGTACACATTTATTTGTAGCAGAGTGGTGTAGATTCAAAACATAATTAGACTTAAATACATTGTTTATTACATTATTATATGTTATTATTAGTTATAGTTAAAATGTGTTTTACTGTTGTGCCTCAACATTTCCCTACATTTTAGATATTTTTATAGAGCTCTGATGTCCATATTTGCTACTAAGGTAATGTTCACACAGCAGGTAAAGTGGCCCAAATCTGATTTTTTCACCAAATTCGATTTCATCTTTTTAATGTGACCTATATCCAACCTTAATCTGAACAGTTCCCAACATGCTTCTAAACTGTGTCCATTTTCCTTACCTTAGCGCTGATTTATTATGAATGCTAAATTGGGTATTCACAGCTTTGCTGTGTATCGGATATGTGTCAGTTTTCAATGACACATATGAAAGGGACCCATATTCAGACCTGAGAATGGTAGATTCAGTGTGTTTTGTGCTGTTCACACTGCTACACAGACAACATATCTTATGATGAAAAAGATTGGATTTGGGCTTTTATATGCTTTGTGAATGTATCCTTTGATGAAAACTTAAAGTGCCTTGATAAGATAATATTTTTTTTTTATTTTCCCCTCCCATCCCATAACTTCTGTGGCCTGCTGTGTGAATGTGGTGTATGGGCAATATGAAATGTCTGGTAATGTTTTATCATAGACCAACGGAACCACTACATACCTCAGAAAAGTTTTTATCCAGGTTTCAATCATTTAAACTTTGATCGTGGAACCAAGAAGACAACTTTTAGACCGTTGCACACTCCTAGCCCCCAGTGTTTACACTTACATCAGTGGCCCTTGTTGGTTAATTTAGCATTTCAACAATGTCCTGAAATCCTGTGTGGCTAATTACACGTTGTTTGTATTCAAACAGGTTCTTATACGAGTATATAATTAGATGTTTTACATATTGTTTGGAAAAGCCACTGATGTAGATAATGTCTCTAAGGAATACTTGGCAATATGAGTCTCGGTACACCATCATCTGCTAACTTTGGTAATTAGACAAAAACAAATGCTCATTTAATGACCTGCTCTGATTAGACCCCAAGGAGAATAATCCCACAGCTTTCATCAACATACCACACAATTACCTTGTAAACAGGTTGATGCAATGTTTATCCACAGAGCATCCTGCAGTTCTCTAAACATTTCTGTTGATATTACTGACTTTGTTGTTATCACTGTTCCTTGTTGTTCAAATGTACACCACCCCCAGTCTTTTAGCATTTCACAAGTTTAACCCTTTTGTAAATAAACTAGATGTAATAATTACATATGACTAGAGCTGCAATACTTGTATAATTTAAATAAAATAATGATTTTAAAAATATTCGGTTATCTGTATGGTTACTGTTGCCATTTGTTTGGAGACTATCTGTAAACACTAGATATAAGGCAGGAATATAACACACACGCACACCTATTTACGCAAAATCTAGTACTTTTGGTTTTTGGGAGAAAACCTGGATGAAACTCATTAAGGCAACACACCAGAGTAAGGATTGAGCCCACAACCCCAAGCTCCTAGATATGTCCCGAACATCCATTACCTGTGGCACCCACCTAATAAAATTATACAAATATATTTCCCTGAAATCATAAGGCCTACTAAAGGCCTATTATTCATGAAGGCCTCCAGGGTTGGCCACTCGCTAACTCTTAATGATATGTCAAAGAAGCAAGGAGCCTGCATGTGCTGATCATACTATTCCATAGTAAAAAAAAAAAAATCTCATTAAACGGTTCTTAGTGTTTGGTTTTCAATTCAAGGATTTAAGAATCTTTAAGGACCACACAGAACCATTCCCATACCAGCATTATCTAAAGAACCACACACCTTATTACTTGATTGTTTCTGGCAGAGGACACATTAGTCATTACCTTAACAACCTGACCATGACAACAACCATTCGGATTGAGCACCTCAAAGATCAATTTCTGCAATTACTGCTCCAAACTTTGTGTTTATATATATATAAAAAGTATTTAGTGAACTTTTCAACCTTTTCAACCCAAGGCTTCAAACAAAAGGTATGAAATTTAAATTTTTTGTAAAGAATCAACAAGTGGGACACAATCGTGAAGTGGAACGAAATTTATTGGATATTTTACACTTTTTTTAGAAATAAAAAACTGAAAAGTGGGGCGTGCAATATTATTCGGTCCCCTTAGTTTTGCACATCGAGAGACTGAAATTTTTGCCCATTCTTCCTTGCAAAACAGCTCGAGCTCAGTTAGGTTGGATGGAGAGTGTTTGTGAACAGCAGTTTTCAGCTCTTTCCACAGATTCTCGATTGGATTCAGGTCTGGGCTTTGACTTGGCCATTCGAACACCTGGATACGTTTATTTGTGAACCATTTCATTGTAGATTTTCCTTTATGTTTTGGATCATTGTCTTGTTGGAAGATAAATCTCCATCCCAGTCTTAGGTCTTTTGCAGACTCCAACAGGTTTTCTTCCAGAATGGTCCTGTATTTGGCTCCATCCATCTTCCCATCAATTTTAACTATCTTACCTGTCCCTGCTGAAGAAAAGCAGGCCCAAACCATGATGCTGCCACCACCATGTTTGACAGTGGGGATGGTGTGTTCAGGGTGATGAGCTGTGTTGCTTTTACGCCAAATATAACATTTTGCATTGTGGCCAAAAAGTATGATTTTGGTTTCATCTGACCAGAGCACCTTCTTCCACATGTTTGGTGTGTCTCCCAGGTGGCTTGTGGCAAACTTTAAATGAGACTTTTTATGGATATCTTTGAGAAATGGCTTTCTTCATGCCACTCATGATTGTTGTCCTATAAACAGAGTTTTCCACCTCAGCTGTAGATCTCTGCAGTTCATCCAGAGTGATCATGGGCCTCTTGGCTGCATCTCTGATCAGTCTTCTCATTTTTTGAGCTGAAAGTTTAGAGGGACGGCCGGGTCTTGGTAGATTTGCAGTGGTCTGATTCTCCTTCCATTTCAATATGATCACTTGCACAGTGCTCCTTGAGATGTTTAAAGCTTGGGAAATCTTTTTGTATCCAAATCCAGCTTTAAACTTCTCCACAACAGTATCTCGGACCTGCCTGGTGTGTTCCTTGGTCTTCATGATGCGCTTTAAACAGAACTCTAAGACTATCACAGAGCAGGTGCATGTATATGGAGACTTGATTAAACACAGGTGGATTCTATTTATCATCATCAGTCATTTAGGTCAACATTGGATCATTCAGAGATCCTTACTGAACTCCTGGAGTGAGTTTGCTGCCCTGAAAGTAAAGGGGCCGAATAACATTGCACGCCCCACTTTTAAGTTTTTATTTTGAATAAAAAGTTTAAAATATCCAATAAATTTCATTCCACTTCACGATTGTGTCCCACTTATTGTTGATTCTTCACAAAAAAATTACAATTTCATATATTTATGTTTAAAGCCTGAAATGTGGCAAAAGGTTGAAAAGTTCAAGGGGGCCGAATACTTTTGCACTGTATATATATATTTAGAGAGAGAGAGAGAGAGAGAGAGAGGTAGATGTGCAGCTGATTGATACTATAGTAACAGTTTATGTACTGTGACTTAGATTACTTTTTTATAAATATATATTTTGGTGTGTTTAATATTGAATTATCCAGTGTGACTGACCTCTTGGATTATGCAACTCTCAGTTTCTGTAAAACATTGTTCTTTACAACACTGTATGTATAGTGGTACACACACGGTGGTACACTATGCTAAAGGACAGCATAAACTAGTTTAAGGTTATGCCATAGCATCTCAAAAAAATTCAAATCATAGTTTGGACTTGACCACTCCAAAACCATCATTATGTTTTGCAATCAATAAAAGTAGTCTGAAGATTTGAAACAACAAAGGGTGACCATCATATAAAAATATAAAAAGAGGCTGTTACTGCAACAAAGGAAAAACTATTATCCTCCTTGATTTCAAAAGCCTTAGTCTGTGAGAGCAGGTGTCTACAAACATTTGACATACATATAATGTATATAGTCATTTGAAGTACAGAGCACAACCTTGTGTTAACCCTCTGGTACAGCATACCTTCCTACCCTACCCATACCTTACTAAATGACATAATTTTTCTTTTACAGACTGATTTTGGTTAATCTCTCATAAAGCAGACTGGAAAATGTTCAGCATAATACATTTTATCATCTTAAACAAGGTTTCTGAATTTGGCTGATTACAGAACTAAGCTTACCAACCAAGGCTCTGTCAGTAACCATTAAGTTCATAAAGCGAGAGAACTGTATCTGGAATACCGGGTGTTTTACATTTTACATGATTAAGTCCTTCAAGCACAACTGTTGGCACAAATGCACCAAGCTCTACGTGTGTGTGATGTCATAAATTAAATATTAAAATCAGTCTTGTGAACCATATATATGGATTTGCCCAGAGATTCTCTTTCATTTGGCTAACTCCATTATTATTGCAGGTAATGCAGTACTGAAGATCATTTTCACATGTTTCATGATTAATGGTGAATAGCATATAGCGTTAAATTATATTTTTATTTGTAACTGCCTTGTCCTGCCTAATGGTGTAGAATTATTTTGTAATTACATTTGTAAATTAGTTTTTACCTTTTCATTTTTCTTCTAGATATGTGCACAGCAGAGTGCAACAGCAGTCAGAATGCAAACAGCAGCACTCACCAGTTGCAACTAGTCAGCTACAACCCACAGAGGGTGAATTTAACACTGGTTCTAACACAATTGTTTGTGTGGCCTTTTGTCTACATCAACATCCTCATGCTTTTCACTTTCTATAGGAAACAGGCTTTCAGAACCGAGACCCGTTACCTATTGTTCGCTCACACCTTACTGACTGATGTGATTTTTCTTTTGCTGACTGATTTTGTAGTGATTCTCTCATACAGCTCTGTACTGATGCCTGTGGCCCTCTGTATTCCATTGTGTATACTTATGGAGACTGTTACAACGTGCACACCGCTAACTATCACTGCAATGTGTGTGGAGCGCTATGTGGCTATCTGCATGCCACTGAGACATAATGCTATCTCCACCCCCAGCAGAACCTTTACAGTTATCCTTATCATTTGGATCGCAAGCTCCATAAAGCCTTTGGTGGATGTTTTCATCCTCGTTGCAACTGTACCGGAACAATATTTTTTACAGCCAACCTTTTGCTTCTATGAGATCATGACACCAGAGCACTGGCACCGTGTAATGAGGGGTATTTTGTATATTCTTACTTTTATAATAATTTTACTCACAGAGTCTGTTTGCTATTTCATGATAGTGCTTGCTGCCCATGCAGCCTCTGTTGACAAGAAGTCAGCAAGGAAAGGTTTGCGTACTGTTTCACTGCACATGCTTCAGCTTATTCTGTGCACTTCTGAAATTGTTTGTCCCTATGTTGAAGCATTAATTATAGAAGTAGACATCGAGTTATACTTGTCAGTTCGTTTTTTTAACTTCATTACATTTAATGTCATTGCAAGGGCAATTACTCCACTTGTCTATGGCCTAAGAGATGAGAAATTTTATGCTGCCCTGCTCTGCTACATCAGATGTAGACCAAATCACATCTCGTCTGAACACCGAGAATCAAACTCATAAAAGCCATGTTACTTTTTTACAGATGTTTTTTTAAGATGGATCACTAATTACAGTACAATTTAGACAAGCATCCTATAATGAAACATGTGCATCAAATGTAACTGTATTATAGCATTTTACAATACTTGCTACCAATGTGATTTTGCAGCCAATAATGAAGATTTCAGAGTATGAATCGCATTTGTATTTATATATGTTTACAATTTGCAAAACTTTGTTATGCACAATTCTAGTTTATATGCTTATTTTAATATCTTGTACAGAAATATATACATACATACACTTTATATAAAATATGGCATGTACAAAGGTTATGGCACTTTTAATTCTTAAATGGGATTATGTTTTGTTCCACTATAACAATAGAATATAACTGTATGCTAATTACATGATAGTAAACAAAATAAAAAAGCATTTTAGTATATATTTATTGAAAAATGTAAGTACATAAGGACATAATGTCCAGCTAGTTAAGGTGGCTTTTATTATCACTATTAAAACTGTAGAGATCATTCATTGATCAATCAACTTGTGGCGTGGTAAGTCCTAGTGAGAAAAAAGAGAAAAGTTCTTATGTTGAGGCTGTGGAACAGGAACTGGCCTTTAGTTTGTTACTGCCTACTGTTTTTACTGTCTGTGTTTTTATATGTCCTTTTAAAATCTTTGTAGTAGATATTAATTATTACAGTCTAAAAATGAAACATCCAAGGTTTATGGTTCTCATCTGGACTAGTACACTAATAAATGAGGATTGTTTCTTAGAATTGGGTCTTCATTTAAATGTATATTTTAAATGATTTAATTACATTAATAACTTTTTCTTCTATTATACACACACACACACACACACATGTACAATTAAGGGCCAATTTGCAATTATCTGTAAATAATCTGTAAATAATTATTGTTTTTTTTCCCTCATAGTTTTTTTTTTACTTCTAATATTAATATTGTGCATATATTAGTAATTTACCTACGTTTTGCATCTGAATGTCTTGTTATCCCTTTGCTGCTGTGACACTGTGAATTTCCCCACTGTGGGACTAAGGATTATCTTATCTTATCTTCTGTTTTTAAAAATGAACATTAACAATGATCAATAAATAGGACCTATTTGTGAGCTAATTTATAAAAGTTTAGAAAAGCAAAAAACATCAGGTTCTTACTTCTTAAATACAACTGAATTATATAATATGCCATACTGTATACTGATAACAATTAGTAATTTCTGGGAAAAAAAAAAAAACATTTCAAAAGTATGATTTTTTTTGTGTAGCACATGGCCTTCAGATGTTGTTCAGTACTAAAGATTAAGGTTAGGTACACACTTCATTATTAAAGTAACCAGTAGCATGTTAGCAGATTGAAGCATGAAGTGCTCTAAGATCTTAATATAAGTAATGCAGCAGTTGTGGCCTCTTTCCTGAGGATGTCTGTGCATGGTGGCTCTTTATGCACTGACACCAGCCTCAGATCAAGTTCTTAAATCAAAATTTCTTGGCTCTTCTTATTTCCTGTAACAGCTGTGGTCATCCCTGTTGCACGTGCACCTTTTCCTACCATTTTTCTCTTTTCAGGCAACTTTCCATTATTATGCTTCAATATAGCTCTGCGAAAAGTCTGCCTTTTCAGCAAATAATTTTCTGGACAACTGTCATGTCAGCAGCTTTCCCTGTGATTGTGGTGCCATGTGCTGAACTACACTGAGAGATGTATGGTATTTATACTGTTTGAATAGTAATTAAACATTAAATTAAATATTCTAATAATTGAGATAATTGATCTCTGATTTACATGAGCATGAGTCATACTGATTAAAAGAAAAACAAAGAAATAAAAAATTAAACATATCATTCACATATAATAGACATTAAATATGACAGTACCTTTTTGAATTGAAAGATGCACTGTAACAAATGTATGTAGTTGTCACAGCATCACTGCAGTATAATGAACAAATTCTTACTGTAGAACCCAAATACAGCATGTTACTATTGATCGGTAAAGCAAAATTCAGTGGCATGAATACGACATAAACATATTTTATTCTTAAAATCACAATGTAGTAATTTTGAGCATTGCTTGTTTTTTTAGTAATTTAAACAATAATCAATCTTTGCTAATGGTACATTTTCCATTATTTCCAACTGTCATGGTGCCATGTTTTCCCTTTGCTTCTGTCGCATCAACTAGTTAGGCACAGTAGGTGCCCTTATTCAACAGCAGAGTGATCAACAGAAATAGCTCACTCAGATCTCTGGTATCCTCAAGAAGATATCTAGTAGCTGATGAAAAGGACCCCTAGCACACCCATGTCTAGTACCCCATAGCTCCAGCTTCACCAGCTCATACCACCACTGTTTCCAGTATGCAAGACCAAAAAATATGATGGGTCCCCTTACTTGTGTAAAGGTTTTCTATTACAGTGTTCTCTCTGTTTTGCTATTTCTCCAACCAGATTAGAGTACAAGGCTCATATTTCTTTAATTGTGTGGAAAGGCTTTGGACTGGGCTACTGCGGTTTGGTCTTTTCTTACACAAGGTTCTTATGAGGATTTTTTGGAGAGTTTTAGAGCAGTTTGATCACCCCCATGATGGTCACTCACAAGGTGAGTTGTTAGCTCAGATTCATCAGGGATCACATTCTGTTGCTGATTATGTCTTTAATTTGCCTACTTTAGCTGCTTTTCATAATGGTCTTAATACCCATATCCTTATTAAATTATCCTGTATAGATAATGGATTGTCCCTTATCTCATATATTTAACTATATGGCTAGATCAGTTTAAAAAGAGTGGTACCTGTGAAGGTTGTTACTGGCATCAGTCCAGCACAGCCAGCATCTCCAGAGAGCTCCCCTTTGACATTCTTACATCCAGTCATGTCTCCAAGTCGACTCTCAAGAACTTGTCTGAAGAACCGATGCAGTTTGATGTTTTTTCAAAAGAGTGACTTTGCAGACACAGATTGTAGTGTTGGTCTTTTGGCCCACTCCTCATGAGCAAACTGCTCCAGTTGTCTCAGGTTTAAAGGGTGCTTTTTCCAGACAGCATGTTTCAGCTCCATACAAAGATGCTCAATAGGATTTAGGTCAAGGCTATTTTAGAATAGTCCAATGTTTTCCTCTTATCCAACTAAGACCAAGCTTTCTGACACTGGGCAGCACATTTCTCTCTAGAATCTCTTGATAGTCTTGAGATTTCATTTTACCCTGTACAGATTCAAGACACCCTGTGCCACATGCAGCAAAGCAGCCCCAGAACATAACAGAGCCTCCTCCATGTTTCACAATAGGGACAGTGTTCTTTTCTTGATATGCTTCATTTTTCTATCTGTGAACATAGAGCTGATGTGCCTTGGCAAAAAGTTCATCTGTCCATAGGACATTCTCCCAGAAGCTTTGGGGCTTGTTAACATGTAGTTTAGCGAATTCCAGTCTGGCTTTTTTATGATTTGTTTTTAACAATGGTGTCCTCCTTGGTCGTCTCCCATGAAGTCCACTTTGGCTCAAACAACGATGGATGGTGCGATCAGACACTGATGTTCCTTAGAAGTTCACCTTTAATCTCTTTAGAAGTTTTTCTGGGCTCTTTTGTTACCATTCGTATTATCCGTCTCTTTGATTTGTCATAAACCTTTCTCCTGCGGCCACGTCCAGGGAGGTTGGCTACAGTCCCATGGATCTTACATTTCTGAATAATATGTGCAACTATATCACAGGAACATCAAGCTGCTAAGAGAAGGTCTTATAACCTTTACCTTTAACAGGCTTGTCTATAATTTTCCTTCTAATCTCCTGAGACAACTCTTTCCTTCACTTCCTTTGGTCCATGTTGAGTGTGGTACACACCATGTCACCAAACAGAACAGTGACTACCTGTAGCCCTATATATAGGCCCACTGACTGATTACAAGATTGTAGACATCTGTGACGCTAATTAGTGGACACACCTTGATTTAACATGTCCGTTTGATCACACTATTTTCAGGGGTACCATCATTTTTGTCCAGGAATGTGTAAAGAGTTTTTAAAATAATTTTGTTGAAGCATGGTTCAAAATCAGTGTCGGATTTTCGTTTGTTAATTTTCATATAATTTTGTATTATTATTATTTTTGTCAGATTCAAGTTATTTCTGTGAACATTGTGGGGTTTTCTTTCATTAAGCGAGGGGTACCAACAATTTTGTCCATGTATGTACATGACTGTCGGGCTTGCCCACACAGATATCATGCAAAGGGAAACTTCATCCAAGCCAACCTTATCTCCAAGCTTCAGATCCTGATGAAACCATTAAGCAGATTTGCTTTTTTTGTTTTGGAATCTACTGATTATTCTATAACACTGTGTGTTCCATGGCTAAATACTCCATGATCCAGTTGTCTCTTGGTCTAAATGGGAAATTATGTCTTGGTATGCCCCTTATGGACGGACAATTGTCTTTCCCATCTGTTGCTATTCAGTCCACATCTGCAAAAAAACCCAATGCCAATACTTCTGTGCATATTTCTCCAGAATATTCTGATCTAGTTAAAGAAGTCATGTGCCATCAAGATCATTGATGACCCCCCTAAGTCACATATTTACCCACTTACTGAAGTGAAGGAGACTGCTATGGAGAAGTATGCACAGGAGGCTCTTGACCAGGGTTTTATTCACCTGTCTATGTCTGCTGCCACAGGGTTCTTTATTGTTAAAAAGTAAGATGGTGATTTGTGGCCATGCATAGATTACCACAGCCTGAACCAGATGACTAAGCCCTACTCATATCCTTTACCTTTACTACCAGTAGCTTTTGAGCAGCTCTGAGGGTCCACCATTTATTTATAAGAAAAACATAAAAAAAGAAAGAACCAAACCACTAGTTGCTCAGTGTAAACAGCATTACAACTGTAATGATGACTTCTTAAATGCATTTAAAATAATCTTACTACTTAATTTGTATGTACCTATAGGTCTTTTTTCATGCAATGGTATGCAATGATATTATACCAAATGAAGAAAAAAGCAAGTAAGTGGTTGGTTGTCTACAGAATAAATTGAAAATTATATTTGAACATATGTCATGATGCATAAATTGCAGCCTATACTATGTGATGACTAAGGCCACATAACAACCTTATATTAATGTGTGCTATAATCTTGGTCCTGTACAACACAATGTAACACATCCTATAAGTACTTAAATAAAGAACTTCATTTTGTGTCATTTCACAAGGAAAATATCATAAAAGAGGAACATAAAGTCTTAGGTCTTTCATAACTATTAGGTAATGATTATAAAACAGCATTGAGTTTAATAAACTTACTGTGATGTTAACAATAGGCTATGCAAGAAATGTGAATCTGGCAGTTGTTTTTTTACATTGTGTCAGAATATTATAATGAATGGACCAGTAGAACTTAGAATAAAATACTTTTACAATGACTTCCATTGCAAGTTAGAAGATGTCTACCATAGAAGTTGTTGTACTGAAGGGGATTTTACATGGCAACAAATTATATTCTAAACAGTTTGTTATTTAATCATGGCCTAATGCATTATTACTATTTTTGTGCTGCAAATTTGGGCATTTGTGATAATGTGTTCAAATATATCCTTTATGGTATATGTCAACAGTTGAATGCCAGAATACCAGATTAAATAATGTGTTATTCCTGATCGTCACAAGATGTAAATTTCACAAAGAATCACAAAAAATATATAATTTTGTGGCGTTGCAAGAAGTGTTACAATTTTGCAATGGCTAAATGAAAAAAAGAAAGGTGCTTTCTTAAAGGTTGAGTAAATACTAAACAAATTTTATTTAATCAACAAATATTTTCACATATTTTTACATTTGTCCATTAGTAGTTCATCCTCTGCTGTTCCAACCTTGGTTACTGTACTCCACATTTTTAAATAATGAAAGGGATGAGATGTAAGCAATAGCATTCAGAGTGGTTTAGTCTTACATGCTTAATTTTAGGGAAACTTACCAATGTTCACTTGAAGGTGAAAGGGAAGAGGAATTTAATTCTTCTTAAATGCCTTTAAAAATCCATTTTAAAATCTATTTATGGGGGATATTATTATTATTAAGAGGGATGTCCGCCAAGAACAGAAAACTAAGACTGCAGTGAGAGCAGGATCACCAAAACTGCACAGTTGAAGACATTAAAAGCCAAGGCAAGAAACCATGGCATGAGCATTTGAGAGCAAAGGCAGGCCAGAACCTGTTTTAGTACAGTGTGCCTAATTCAATGATCTGTGAAAGTTTTTACATTTTCGTTAGCAATAGTTTCCACCAATGATTTTGTCATAGGTATTGTTTTGTCCTCAATTGTTTTTCTAGTGGTTAAATTATTAGCCTATTATTGACCTTACCTGAGGCAAAAGAGATGTAATTGGATACGTGTATCCAATTACATTCCCAATTGTTAAGGTTAAGTTCTTATGTTCTCTGCATGTGCAAGGCTAAAATAGGGACTCAATATGTGTCCACTGCACACAGCACAGAATTCTCTGTCCTCTTTAAGCAAGGAGTCACAGCCAAAGGAAGCGGACAGAGAATTCTGTGCCCCAAGCACTGGATATGTCATGTTACGGCATGTTCTGCGGGGGCAAGATAATCTTTCATCAAGTTACATAAAATCATACCACACAGACAAAGCATTTAGTACACTCAAGATGGCATTTAGCATATTCAAAATGACTTGCTAAGACAAACAACAAGCTGATACCGTAGGGGTAACACACCTACTTTCCTCTCTGGGGAAGGGGTTTGGCTTTCTAATTAAGGCCATTCAAAGACTAATGTTATGTACATGCTTGACTTACACACATGGACAGAATTGTTGGTACCCCTTGGTTAATGAAAGAAAAACCCACAATGTTCACAGAAATAAACATCAGACATTGCTTTTCAACCATGCTTCAACAGAATTACTCTAAAAATAAACTCATGAAACAGGCCTGGACAGAAATTATGGTACCCTTAACGTAATATTTTGTTGCACAACCTTTTGAGGCAATCACTGCAATCAAATGATTCCTGTAATTGTCAAAGAGACTTCTGCACCTCTCAGCAGGTATTTTGGCCCACTCCTCATGAGCAAACTGCTCCAGTTGTCTCAAGTCTAAAGGGTATTTTTCCAGACAGCATGTTTCAGCTCCTTCCAAAGATGATCAATAGGATTTAGGTCAGGGCTCATAGAAGGCCACTTCAGAATAGTCCAATGTTTTCCTCTTAGCCATTCTTGGGTGTTTGTAGCTGTGTTTTGGGTCATTATCCTGTTGCAAGACCCATGACCTGCGACTGAGCCCAAGCTTTCTGACACTGGGCAGCACATTTCTCTCTAGAATCCCTTGATAGTCTTGAGATTTCATTTCATTGTACCCTGTACAGATTCAAGACTCCCTGTGCCAGAGGCAGCAAAGCAGCCCCAGAACATAACAGAGCCTTCTCCATGTTTCACATTAGGGACAGTGTTCTTTTCTTGACATGCTTTATTTTTGTGTCTGTGAACTGAGCTGAAGTGCCTTGGCAAAAATCTCCACTTTTGTCTCATCTGTCCATATGACATTCTCCCAGAAGCTTTGGGGCTTGTCAATATATAGTTTGGCAAATTCCAATCTGGCTTTTTTATGATTTGTTTTCAACAATGGTGATAAACAAGGGGTGCCAAAAGTTTTTTTACATACCACTGAATACCAGAAAACCCCCATGAGACCTGACTGATGTTTTTGAGATGATCTGGCCCAGTCTGACATGGCTGTTCACTTGCTGCCAAATACATCCCACCCCTTGGCAGATGCCAATTCTGATTCTGATTGTGATCTACAGTGGCATCTGCTAATGGGTGGGATGCATTTGGCAGTATTACATTTTTTATGTATTTTTAATGTTTTATTTTTTGATGTATTATATTTTTTAGATAAAGATCAGTATAGATAACATGACATTAACATTTGTGGTCAGCCAAGGTTTATGATTATAAGATTAGATGATAATTAAAAAGAAAAGTTTGTGCAGCTGTGTACATTTAATGCTATTTCAGCCTTAGATGAAATGTGTGGTTAAACTAACCCTGGGAATTGAGGAGTGATATACAATTACTGAACAAAGGTTAGGCTTAAGCACATATAGAACAGAGTGCACATGGACTACCCATAATGGCAGTCAGAGATTTTGAGTCAGTTTCTGGTTTGTGAATTTCTTTTCTCCATCAAACTAGGGTGATAAACATATGTCATGTTCACCATTTACAACCTTTTGCAAAGTGCAAGTGTAGTTATCTGCAGTTATGAAACATTACCTACAGTCTATGGTGAATAATCAAAAATCATTGCTTAATTTGGCTGCCTGAGTGGTGAAACTCTACACAGTTTTTTGCCTCATTAAATTTTTTCAGTTTCAGAGCATGGGTGTTTTCTGTTTTTGCAAAAAAAAATAGTTTAGTCATTTAGTCAAACAGAGGACAACTGTCAGATGTTGTTGGCAAAGCAATGACATTCATAAATGTATATATTTTTCTTTTAACAGGGCATGACTAATCTGCTTACCATGATCTAAAATCATAACAAAGTGGCTAGTGCACTAGAATACCTGATGAGAAATTTTCTTATTTTTAACGCTCCTATGTGCTATGTGGTAAGTCCTATGTGAATATTTACGAAGTGTGTACTTGTTATCTCCCCTCACCATACGGGTTTGGCAAACACGCAGTAAACTCTACGTGTCCATGATGTCAACAAATGCATATTAAAATCCTTCTGTTCAGATACTATTTAAATGTTTGGCCAGACTCTGTCTCCTATTTGGGTAACTCTATTATATTCCAGGTAAAGTATTTATTGAGATATGAACTCCCCATTCTTTTTAGATAGGATTTATCATTCTTTTCATGTGAATGCCATGAAAGATATATGCTTGTGACACCATGAAATGCACTTCTCTAAATTGTATATGTATAAATACGTAATATATAAAATATATAAATTATTTATTATCAACCATACTTTACACTTAACACTTATGGTAAAATTATTAACATGTTTTTTTTTATTTATCTTACATTTGTAGAATTTTGTCACAATACAGTCCTTAACTTCACCATGTTCATGAATGCCATGAAAGTTATATGCTTGTAATACCATGAAATGTACTTCTCTGAATTAGGCTGTATCAATTATGCTTCGCACTTAACACTTATGGTAAAATGATAAATTTGTTTTGTTTTTTTATTTATCTTATATTTGTAAGTTTTAGTCACAATACAGTCCTTAATGTCACCATGTTCTTTTCCTAGATATGTGCAATACAGGGTGCAACAGCAGTAGGAATGAAAGCAGCAGCATTCACCAAATGCAACTGATTACCTACGATCAAGTGAGGATGAACTTAACAATGGTTGTTACTCAGTTGTTTGTGTGGCCTTTTGTCTTCATCAATGTCCTCATGCTTTTCACTTTCTACAGAAAACAGGCTTTCAGAACTGAGACATGTTACATATTGTTCGCTCACACCTTACTTACTGATGTAATGTTTCTTTTAATGTCAAAATTTTGTGGTGATTCTCTCATACAGCCTAGTATTCCTGCCAATAGCATTCTGTATTCCATTGTGTATGTTCATTGACGCAGTCACATCAAGCACACCGCTAACTATCACTGCAATGTGTTTGGAGCGCTACGTGGCTATCTGCATGCCACTAAGACATAATGCTATCTCCACCCCCAGCAGAACCTTTACTGTTATCCTCATCATTTGGATACTAAGCTACATAATGCCATTTATGGATATTTTTATCTTTGTTGCAACTGTACCAGAAGAATATTTTTTAGAGCCAACCGTGTGTCATTATGAGATCATGACTCCAGAGCACTGGCACCGTGAAATGAGGAGTATTTTATATATTGTTGATTTATTTTTCATTTTAGTCACTGAAATCTTTTGCTATTTGATGATTGTGCGTGCTGCCCGGAGGGCCTCTGTTGACAAGAAATCAGCAGGGAAAGGTCTGCGCACCATCTCAATGCATATGCTTCAGCTTTTCCTGTGTACTGCCGAGATTATTTGTCCCTATATTGAGGCAGTTGTCATAGAGCTAGATGTTCAGTTATATTTATCAATTCGCTTTTTCAACTTTATCGTATTTAAAGTCATTGCTAGGGCAGTTACTCCACTTGTCTATGGCCTAAGAGATGAGTCATTTTGTGCTTCCTTGCTATATCATATCAAATGTAGACAAAATCACATCTCATCAGAAAAGAAACAAACAAACATATAATTTTTCTGTGTAAACAGCATTACTACTGTATGACTTCCTAAATGCTTTTTAAATAACTATTTAACTACTTAATTTGTATGTTTTATTTCCTGAAATATCTTGCAATGAAATCATTACAAATGAAGGAAATGTAGTAAAATAGTGAGCTCCACAAAGGTTTTTTGGAAAAACAAGTAAGTGGCCGTTGTTTACAGAACACATTGGAAATTTTATTTAAGCATATATCAGGCATAAAGTGCAGCCTAAACTATATGATGACTAAGGACACAGAAAAGCCTGGTATTAGTGTGTGCCATAATCTTGGGCCTGTAAAACAGAAAGTGAGCTTTGTTACTATTTTCAGTAACACATTCTATAAATGCTTAAATGTCTATTAAAGTATTACATGTGTTTTTTTTTATGATGAATGGCCTAAGCTATTTTAAGGACCTAGAGTTGTAAGCACAACATCATATAACAGAAATATAAAGTATTTAAGACTTTGGTAGCTTGGTAATATTATTATGAATCAACCTTTAGCTAACATTATCAACACACATTACACACACACTACACATACTTTATGTACAATATTGTACTGGTTTAAAATGTACTAGATGAGTAAGAATACGAGTATAGTGTGAGTGGGGAGAAGTATTTTTAGGTGCTATGTAACAGAGCAGATGCCACAGTTCCAGTAAGTGTAGGGTGCAGAGTGTTTGTATGGGGTGGAGGTGAGAGGAGACAAGTGAAATAATATGTGGACTGGTACATTGCACTACTGTCTGTTCAGCAGACTAATTGCTTGAGGGTAGATACTGTCTCAGAACAGACTGGTCTTCTGAGTGGACTGAAGACTGGACTGTCTGGTCTTCATGCTTCTGTACCTCCTGCCACTGGGCAGCTGTGAGAAGAGTTTGGGTTTGGGTGGGTGGAGTCCTTAGTAATCCTTCTGGACTTTCTCAGACAGCAGGCTGGTGTAGAAATAGAAGGTTTAGAAGGTTAACCCAGAAGATGTGCTGGGCTATGCGCACCACTCTCTGCTGAGCTTTTACCATTACCAGGTGGTGATACAGCCTGTCAGAATACTCTCCACAGTGCAGATGTAGAATGTCCTGAGGATATGGGGATTCATACCAAACCTCCTCAGTTGCTGTGGTTTTTTCACCACCCGTGTGTGTTTTCTGTCCATGTAAGTTCCTCTGTGATGTAAACAGCAAGGGACTTGAAGGTGCTGAATCACTCCACAGTGGAGATAGGTGTGAACCCTCTCATGTTTCTTAAAGTACACTATGCATGGGCAGCTCAACTGAAAAGTAACATCCTTATCACCTGCTGTTGTCCCACCAAGAAGTTCCAGATTCAGCTGCACAGAGAGCTGTTCAGACCCAGATCCCGGAGTTTGACGTCAAGCCTTGTGGGAATGGTGGTGTCAAATTCTGAACTGTAGTCCACACAGAGCATTCTCAAATTTGTGTTCTTCTTGTCCAGGTGGAAGAGGGCAGTATGCAGAGTCAGGGCAGTTGCATCATCAGTGGATCTGTTCCACCTGTAGGCAAACTGCAATAAATCCATGGTGGCAAGTAGTGAGAAGTAAATGAGGTCTCTCACCAGCCACACAAAGCACTTGCTTATGATAGGGGTTATAGCAACCGGGTGCCAGTACAACGTGAACAATGTAAAACACACTGGCATGACAGTGAGAGAGTCTGTAAAGATGTCTGCAAAGCCTCCAGCTAGCTGAATGGTGCATGCTTCCAGTCTGTCTGTGAATTCCTTCACTGGCATGACTGGTCTATCCTACCAGTCTTTACTGAACACTTTAATCAAGAGGTTTTGGGTATGTGTTATGACAGAAACACAAACTTGGGACATTCTGCACTGTGGAGAGTATTCTGACGGGCTGTATCATCACCTGGTAAGGTAACTGCACCGCTTTCTGCAGAGAGAGGTGCACCCAGCCCAGCGCATACTCGGGGTTCAGCTTCCAAACTTTCTAGATTTTTACACCAGCAACTGTATGAGGAAGTCAAGAAGGATGGTTATGGACTCCACCCACCCAAGTCTCTGTCTGTTTATACAAACACATTCTGCACCCTGCACTTTTTACTGGAACTCCTATGATCCTATGTTGCCTCAATATAGGGACAATGCTTGGATTGGCTTACATGTAGCACGCATGTAAATGGTAATTTTCAATAGGTTAGTCTTAGTCTTTAATGGGAATCAATTGAATTAGATTAAAGAAAATCTTTGCATGTAAACAATAGAAGTATATTAGCGCAGCAAATGCCAGTTCTTCACTTCAGCATGCATTGAAGGCCAGTGAAACGTGTGTGAGTTTTTCCAGAGAGTTCTTGTATTCTAGATGACAAGGGGCTGCATGAGGACTGGGTTTTGGGCCATATGGTACAGCACACTGTCTTGCACTAAGATATGATCCAAGATAATCCAAAAAGTAGATAAATTAGCAATATATATATATATATATATATATATATATATATATATATATATATATATATATATATACACAATGTAAATAATAAAAGTCAAACAACTGAAGAATAATATTATTTACAGAAAACTGCACAATTGAGCCTTAATCACACATGGGGGCATGGAAATATTGCACATTGTAATTTTACATTGAAAGAACTCTATTTCCTAAAACTGTGTAGAGTTTAAGTGTAAATAAGGGTTTATCAAACTGATTCTCCTCCAAAATCCATATGTCAAGTCAGATTTATTTGTATAGCGCTTTTTACAACTGTTGTTGTCACAAAGCAGCTTTACATAATTAGTAATTAGTAAAAGACAGAAAAAAGAAATGACATAAGAAGACATGAAGGCTTTCCAGGTGTGCAAAACGTCTGTGCAAAATGTCCAGGTGAGGCTGATCGAACAGAGAAAAGCAGGTCAATCTGTTGGGGGTCCAGTGAGAGGTCTACATTTAATTTATATCACAAATGAAAATGTAGTATATCTATTAATTCCCATATGGTTACAATTTTTCACATGCTTCCTGGCTTACCCTCCATCTCGGACAACCCCACAGATCACACTACCTATGATTCCACTGATAGCCTTTGTCAGTCACATGCTCCAAATCAGCAAATCATAGACAATTCTCACACTCTTCTCAGAGTTTTGCATCTCCTCCCCGGTTTTCACATCCTTGTTTTTGTGTTTAGAACCCTCAGTTTGTTTGCCACACTATGATGTATTGTCAAATTTTTGTAGCATAAAGAGCATTTACCATTTTTCTGTTTATTGTGTGTATGACACAGTATAGGCATTTAAGTTTTTTTATTTATTTATCTTTTTCCTATATTTGCCAGTTGTATTTGGATTTTTGACTATGCTTTTGTCTTGTCCATGTATCTGGTTCTGCTCTCCCTGTTACTAACTTGCTTTGACTGCTGTACTACACTTTTGGATTGCCCTTTCAACATTAAAGACTACATCTCTTTTAACATCCATGAGTGTGTGGTTCGTCAGAGCACCATGACAGCATGCTTTCCAAATATGCACATGGTAGATTTCTAAGAATTACATAATGTAGGTAGCAAATTACATTATCTCCTGGTAGTATATGTATTTTAGTCATGTTTCACAAAAATGTGAACAAAATTCCTTTACAATTCACTTAAGATAATGGACTTTCTCTCAAGAAACAAATCAGTCACTCAGTGTTTGCTATTTGTTTTGATTAACTCAAGCTTTAAAAAAATCCCAGGATGTCATCAGCAGCAGTCCCCCCAGCTATATGAAAAATGAAGTCTGTTAAATTAAGCACATTTTCCTGTGAATTTAGTAGAGCCCTAACTATGAGTACCTAGTAATGCCTTTCGGCTTATGTAATGCCTCTTTAGGCTTTCATTAGGAATACCCCGAGGGACAGCTACCCTTACTAGGTCACTCAAAGGTAATACTAAAAGATTGAACTAAAGCCTCCAAGCATATAAAACATTCAGTACTGGCATTTAGATCTGCCACCATTCTTAAGCACCTGGATTTTACCCTGTCCTTTGTAGTTGAGGTGGAGGTCTCTGATTTGGACTGGGAGCTGTTTTGTTTCAGCAAGTAGGTGCTTCCAGTAGACGTCACCCAGTAGCTTTCTTCCCACATAGACTCACTCTAAATCAGAAAATAAATAAGGTATAGGGGATCATTACTGGCTATTATTATTATTATTAATTTCATCCTGGCTCCTGTAACACCAAGGCAAATGCTTTTTCCCATGTGTACACCACTTGTCAAGTCAAGTCAAGTCAAATTTATTTGTATAGCGCTTTTTACAACTGTTGTCGTCACAAAGCAGCTTTACATAATTATTACTTAATAAAGAACAGATTCAGAGAAGAAAGAAGAAACAACATGAAGCGTCAAAGACCCCCGTGAGCAAGCCAACGGCGACAGTGGCAAGGAAAAACTCCCTCAGAGCTGGAGGAAGAAACCTTGGGAGGAACCAAGACTCACAAGGGGGACCCATCCTCCTCTGGCCAGACTGTTTTAAACATTAATGATAAAAATTACCAAACCAGGTACAACAGAAAGTTAATAGTTGTGATATTAATAGTGTCAGACAGGCACGAGTCCATCTAGGTTTCAGCACGGCCACCAAACAGGCAGCAGCGGCTGGCGGGTGAGCCATGGGTGGTGGCGGGTTGGGGGGGGGGACCCGCTGGCTGGACTGGTAGGTGGCAGCTGGTTAGATGCAGGTAGAGGGGACCTCAGCAGGCAATCTTCCTGCAGATCGGGCTGGGTGGCCATTTTCTCGGGGAAGGTAAAGAGAGAGAAGTTAGTTCTAAGAGGAATTTTATGGAGTGCAGAGAATGTTGATCATCAGCATCTGGGTATGTCTGATGACTCCGGCAGGTCTGATTATCACAGCATAATTAAAAGGAGAGAGCCAGAAGGTAACACGGACACGGGCGTACCCTGAGAACACCAGCATCTATCTGCTCCACCGTCAACAAACCTGAGTGATCGCGTGTAAGCAGTGAGACGACAGCTCCAGCATCTCAGAGTACTACAATTCCCTGGGTCCGCGAACCCCTGGACCTGCAGCCCTTATCTAAGAAACATTAATTACCAAAAGCTAAACTAAACAGATGAGTTTTCAGTTTAGATTTAAAGATTGAGACTGTGTCTGAGTCCCGAACATTATCTGGAAGGTTATTCCAGAGCTGGGGGGCTTTATAGGAAAAGGCTCTTCCCCCTGCTGAGGTTTTCTGAATTTTGGGAACGCGTAAGAGGCCAGCACCCTGAGATCTAAGTAGTCTTGATGGTTCGTAATATACTATAAGATCCTGCAGGTACTCAGGAGGGCTTTATATGTTAATAAAAGAATTTTGTATTCAATACGGAATTTAACTGGGAGCCAATGAAGTGCTGATAGAACTGGACTGATATGGTCAAATTTTCTAGTTTTAGTAAGGACCCTGGCTGCAGCATTTTGCACCAGCTGAAGTTTATTGAGGTTCCTGCTGGAACAACCTGACAGTAATGCATTACAGTAATCTAGCCTTGAGGTAATAAAAGCATGTACTAGCTTTTCTGCGTCTTGTAGTGATAAGGAGTTTCTTGGTTTGGAGATGTTCCTAAGCTGCATAAAGGCTGTTCTACTAATATTAGCTATATGTTGCTCAAATGATAAATCTGAGTCGAATGTGATGCCAAGATTTTTAGCTGCTAAACCAGGAATGATGGGAGAATCTGCCAAGTCTAACATTAAGTCTGATAGTTTATTTCTAGAGTCTTTTGGACCTAAAAGGAGAACTTCGGTTTTGTCACTGTTAAGGAGAAGGAAGTTATGTGACATCCAGAGTTTTATATCCTTTACACAGTCCTCCATTTTCTGTAATCTAAATTTATCGTCAGGTTTGGCTGATATATAGAGCTGTGTGTCATCTGCATAGAAGTGGAAATTAACGCCATGTCTGCTTATAACTGAGCCCAGTGGTAACATGTATAATGTAAATAATAGTGGTCCTAAAATTGAGCCTTGCGGAACTCCATATCTTACTTCTGCGTAGTTTGAAGATAAATCATTTATCTTTACAAATTGGAAGCGTCCCGTTAGATATGATTGGAACCATGATAGGGCTGTCCCTGTGATTCCAACCATTTTCTCTAATCTTTCTAGTAATATAGAATGATCTATTGTATCAAAGGCTGCACTAAGGTCTAGTAGGACTAATAAAGATACGTAGCCTTGATCAGAGGCAAGAAGGAGATCATTCGTAATCTTCACTAGGGCTGTCTCTGTGCTGTGATTGAGTCTAAATCCAGACTGGAATTTCTCATACATGTCATTTTTACTCAGGTATAAGCAGAGTTGTTGGGCCACAGCTTTTTCTAATATCTTAGATACTAATGTTAAGTTTGAGATGGGTCTATAATTAGATAATACACTAGGATCAAGATTTGGTTTTTTGATTAAAGGTTTTATAACTGCTATTTTAAGGGTTTGGGGTACATGCCCAAGGCTAAGGGATGAATTTACAATTGTTAAAAGAGGTCCGATTATAATTGGGAGAATTTCTTTTAGCAATTTAGAGGGAATCGGGTCGAGTGTACATGTTGTACAATTAGCTGAGGATATAATTTTTTCTAGTTCTGGCTGTGGAAGTGGGTAGAAGGCTTCCAGCCTTTGTTCTACAACTAAGTTTTGTTCTAAAGCAACTACATCGGGTGACGGCCATGTTTGATTTAATAAGCAGGGTTGGATTTGTTGTCTAATATTTTCTATTTTATTATTAAAATAGTCCATAAAAACATGACTAGTTAAAGATGTTGGGATCTGGGGTTGAGTATCTGCCTGGCTTTTAGTAAGTTTAGAGATCTCATTAAAAAGAACTCTGGGATTGTTTTTGTTTTTCTCGATCAGCGAGGCCAGATACGCTGAGCGAGCTTTAATGAGTGCCTTTCTATATTGACTAAGGCTGTCCTTCCACGCAGAGTGGAACACCTCTAGTTTGGTCGTCCGCCATTTACGCTCTAGTTTCCGCACTGTTTGTTTTAAGGTACGAGTTTGATCACTGTACCACGGTGCAAGCCTTTTTTGCCTCATCATTTTATTTTTGAACGGTGCTACTTTGTCTAAGGTTGATCGGAGGGTATTTTCTAGATCGTTTGTTAATTTGACGAGCTCCGTTTGGTCTGACGGAGTGTAAGCTAAGGTCGATAGGGGTGGGAGATTTTTAGTAAACTGTACAGCTGTCATTGGTGTTATTGTGCGTTTTAGGCAGTGTTGGGGAGAAGAATTTACATTTTGCCTTAGATGTAGCTCAAAGGAGATTAGATAATGGTCTGATATTACTGAGCTTTGAGGTAGAATATTTAGCTGATCAATGCTAACACCTGGGTGTCAGGACTAAATCTAGGGTATGATTACAGTAATGTGTGGGTCCAGTTATGTTTTGTATAATGCCAACAGAATCTAAAATTGATACAAACGCCTTTGTTAATGGATCGTCTGCTTTTTCAAAGTGAATATTAAAATCTCCTACTACAGTGAGTCCAAGAAGTATTTGATCCCTTGCTGATTTTCTTCGTTGGCCCACTAATAAAGACATGATCATTCTATACTTTTAATGGTAGATGTATTCTTACATGGAGAGACAGAATATTAAAAAGAAAATCCAGAAAATAAATCTAAGGAATATATATTAATTGATTTGTATTTCATGGAGTGAAATAAGTATTTGATCCCTTAGTATTCATTAGCAGTTCTGGCTTTTACAGACCAGTTAGACACTCCCAATCAACTTGTTACCTGACCTGAAGCCACCTGTTCTCACTAATCACTTGTGTGAAAAACACCTGTCCACAGAATCAGACAGATCACACAGATTTCAAGTCTCCAACATGGGTAAAACCAAAGAGCTGTCACAGGACCTCAGAGTCAGAATTGTTGACCTTCACAAAGCTGGAATGGGCTACAAAAAGATTAGTAAGGTGTTGGATGTGAAAGTAACAACTATTGGTGCAATTATCAGAAAGTTTAAAGAGTATAACATGACAATCAACAGACCTCGGCCCGGTGCTCCAAAGAAGATTTCGCCTCGTGGGGTGGCAATGATGCTGAGAACAGTCAGAAATCGTCCTGCAACCACTCGGCAGGAGTTAGCAAATGACCTGAAGGCAGCTGGGACCACAGTTTGCAAGGAAACAATTGGCAACACTTTGCGCAACAATGGATTCACATCCTGCAGTGCCCGAAAGGTACCCCTGCTGAAGAGAGCACATGTGGAGGCGCGCCTCAAGTATGCCAATGATCATTTGAAAGATGAACCAAGTTATTGGGAGAAGGTTTTGTGGTCAGACGAGACCAAAATTGAACTTTTTGGCCTCAACTCCACCCGCCATGTGTGGAGGAAGAAAAATGCTGCCTATGACCCCAAGAACACTGTGCCCACCGTCAAGCATGGAGGTGGAAGCATAATGTTTTGGGGGTGTTTCTCTGCCAAGGGTACAGGGCTACTTCACCGCATCACTGGGAAGATGGATGGAGCCATGTACCGCACAATCCTGAGGGACAACCTCCTCCCCTCTGCCAGGGATCTGAAAATGGGCCGTGGTTGGGTCTTCCAACATGATAACGACCCTAAACATACAGCAAAGGCAACAAAGGATTGGCTCAAGAAAAATCACATTAAGGTCATGGAGTGGCCCAGCCAGTCGCCAGACCTCAATCCGATCGAAAATCTATGGAGGGAGCTGAAGGTCAGAGTTGCCAAGCGACAGCCCACCAACCTTCATGATTTAGAGAGGATCTGCAAAGAAGAGTGGGCCAAAATTCCCCCTGGTGTGTGTGCTAAACTTGTGGTTAACTACAACAAACGTCTCACCGCTGTGCTTGCAAACAAAGGCTTTGCCACTAAGTATTGAGTGTGTTTGGCAAGAGGGATCAAATACTTATTTTCCTCATTGAAATACAAATTAATTAAAATATATTCTTTAAAATTATATTCTGGATTTTTGTCTTGATATTCTGTCTCTCCATGTTAGAATATATCTACCATTAAAAGTGCAGAAGGATAGTGTCTTTATTAGTGGGCAAACAAAGAAAATCAGCAAGGGATCAAATACTTCTTGGACTCACTGTATTATAACTTTGTCACTGCACACTGCCAAGTCTGCAGAAAAATTACTGAATTCTTTTAAAAATTCTGAGTAGGGCCCTGGAGGCCTATAAATATTAATCAGTGAGAAAACATTTTTATTTGTGGTCGGATTTGATATATTAATGTAGATAAGCTCAAAAGAAGTGAAGGTGTTACAGTGTTTTTGAATAATCTCTAGTGTATTCTGGTAGATTATACATACTCCACCTCCTCTGCCTGATAATCTAGGGCTATGTACATATTTATAGCCTGCGGGGGTGGCTTCATTTAGAGCTATATATTGATCAGGTCTAATCCAGGTTTCGGTGAGGCAGAAAACATCTAGTTTCTGATCACATATAATTTCATTCACGATCACTGCTTTTGAGGATAGTGATCTAATGTTAAGTAGACCAAGCTTTAGGTCTGAGGTGCTGGTGTTATCGTTGAAATGAGAGATTTTAACACTGATTAAATGATTAAAACGAGCTGATCTAGATGTTCTACATTTGGGTTTAATTCGGGGCACAGACACAGTCTCAATACAGTGAAACCTGGGTGACGCCTCAAAGCAGCTCGCAGACGGTCGGTTTAGCCGGTCTGTCTGCGGCCTGGTCTCGGCTCTGGATTGTCAGCAGCCTTTTACACTCCTCTGCCGACTAACTAGCAGACTATGAGCTATGCTGCACGAAAGTAAGGCAGCACCCTCCCGCGTGTGGTGGACACCATCCCTACCTAAAAAAACAGGCTTGCCCTCAAACTTTAACCAATTATCTATGAAGCCCACATGATTTTCGGAACACCACTTGGACATCCAGCGGTTCAGCGCTGTGAGTCGGCTGTAGGACTCAGCGCCGCGCCTCATTGGGATGGGACCAGAGCAAATTACGGCATCGGACATCGTCTGGGCCAGTTTAACCACCTCTTTAATATTATCCTTAGTTATTTCTGACTGCCGCAGACGGATATCATTGGCCCCCTACATGAATAACTATCCTTGAATATCTCCTGTTTGCTAGCCGCTTAAGGTTGCCGCTAATGTCCAGCGCTCTGGCTCCCGGTAAACAGCTAACAGTCTGGTACAAACTTGTGAACTTTCTCCTAATGATCAGTAGCTTGAGAATATTATTCTTCCATCCATTGCTCTACCCCCATTAGATTCGAGGTAGAAGCTGACAACAAACAACAAGCTAATTGCCATTGGGGTAAAAACTAATGTCCTGCATGGGGATCAGATTTGGTGTTCTAAGGTCATTGAAAAAAATGAATGTTAAGTACATGCTTGACCTAGCTGTTTAGTATTGTGTGGCCAAATCATTCCACTCTCTTTCCTCAAACCTGTTGTTCCATGTTCTGACCCAGAGGTTGGGGTATTTCCATCAGTGCCATCCAGAAGAATGACTACTTCTGTGGAGATTCCAGAGACTGACTTAAAGCTATCATCATTGTCATAGTAATAATCTAATTAACAAATGGTACCAATATGTTATACCCTTGTGCTGCCACATCAGATCTGAATATTCAAAACATGGACTCCAAGACCTCCAAAGGTGTATTTTCGTATCTAGCAACGTTAGCAGCAAATCCTTTAAAACCTGTAAGGTGTGAGGTGAGGCCTCCATGGATCAAATCACTGAGCCTTAGGTGACCATTATCCTCTTGGTGGTTCACCTTTCTTTGACCACTTTTAGTAGGTACTGATAAATGCAGTCAGCTGGTTTATAATAATGACTGACAATTAAAAATTAATTTTGTTTGTGCAGCTGTGTACATCAAATTTATTTCTACAGTGCAAAACCAGTTGTACACAGATATGGGGAAGATTAATTCAAGATAAACTATATTTTAGCTAATAAAGAGATGTAATGTGAGATTTGCATCTAACTCTTGTATTTTAGGAGTGAACAAACAGGATCTACTCAAGACAAGACAACCATATTTACCATTTGTGTTTAACACAGATGGAATTTGGCCTTCACCTTTAACCTATCCATAAAGTGAATACAGACAGTAAATGTGGGCAAATGTGCCCGAAGTGGTGGGCAGAGAGGGTGAAGGGCCTTGCTCAAGGCCCCAACAGTGGCAGCTTGCCGAGCACAGGTATCAAAACCACAACTCTGTCATCAATACCCCTGGAGCTCTAACCGCTGCCCATTCTGAGGCCTAGTACCAACTGGAATGGTGCAAAGCTGATACACAAGTAGTAAAAAAGATCATCTCATCAAGATCAAATAGAATATAGTGCATGGACTACCAACCTATGGTCAACCTTAAAAGACGATTTGTTGTGCTACATGAATATGGCCAAGGCTACAAGAAGATCAACACCCTAAAGCACACCATTCTGAAGCCCTGCAGCACAGTGGCCAAGATCATCCAGCGTTTTAAAAGAGCAGGGTCCACTCAGAACAGAGCTTGCGTTGGTCGTCCAAAGAAGTAGAGGGCACATGCTCAGTGTCACATCCAAACACTGTCTTTGAAAGAGATTGAAGAGGTGTGGGGGGGGTTAGCCTGTCAGGTGCTTAGACCATATGCCACACACTACATCAAATTGGTCTGCATAGCCGTCACCCCAAAAGGAAGCCTCTTCTGAAGTCTGTACACAAGAAAGCCCGCAAACAGTTTGCTGAAGACATGTTAACAAAGGACATGGATTACTGGAACTCTGATGAGACCAAGATTAATTTGTTTGGTTCAGATGGTCTCAAGCATGTGTGGCAGCAATTAGGTGAGGAGCACAAAGATAAGTGTGTCATGCCTACAGTCAAGCATGGTGGTGGGAATGTCATGGTCTGGGGCTGCATGAGTATAGCAGGTGTTGGGGAGTTACATTTCATTGAGGGACACATGAACTCCAATATGTACTGTGAAATACTGAAGCAGAGCATGATCCCCTCCCTCCGGGAACTGGGTCGCAGGGCAGTGTTCCAGCATGATAATGACCCCAAACACACCTCTAAGACGACCACTGCTTTATTGAAGAGGCTAAGGGGAAGGGGGTTGGACTGGCCAAGCATGTCTCCAGACCTAAATCCAATAGAACATCTTTGGGGCATCCTCAAGCGGAAGGTGGAGGGGCGCAAAGTCTTGAATCTCAGCCAGCTCTGTGATGTCGTCATGGAGGAGTGGAAAAGCATTCCAGTGGCAACCTGTGAAGCTCTGGTAAACTCCATGCCCAGGTGACGTTGCTCTCTAACAAGATGCTGAATGTGCTCATGGTGTCTCAGAAGAAGAACCGTTGGTGCAGCGCACTAGGTTTTTTAGAGACCTGGCTTGCCGCTGATATCCTGGACTCGAATATGTCAATCCCCAGCTTTCATCTCGCAGCATGGAGTGGTAGAAAAAGAAGCGGAGGAGTGGCACTATAAGTGAACTACAGATTACACTGTTGTGTACAATAGAAAAGGTGTAATCTGGGACATGTTACTGTGAAGGTGCCCACACTTGGACAGAATTGTTGGTACCCCTTGGTTAATGACCTGGCCTGCACAAAAATGATGGTACCCTTAACTTACCATTTTGTTGCACAACCTTTTGAGGCAATCACTGCAATTAAATGATTCCTGTAACTGTCAATGAGACTTCTGCACCTCTCAGCAGGTATTTTGGCCCACTCCTCATGCCTTTTCCAGATGGCATGTTTCAGCTCCTTCCAAAGATGCTCAATAAGATTTAGGTCAGGGCTCATAGAAGGCCACTTCAGAATAATCCAATGTTTCCTCTTAGCCATTCTTGGGTGTTTTTAGCTGTGTAATTTGGGTCATTATCCTGTTGCAAGACCCATGACCTGTGACTGAGATCAAGCTTTCTGACACTGGGGAGCACATTTCTCTCTAGAATCCCTTGATAGTCTTGAGATTTCATTGTACCCTGAACAGATTTAAGACACCCTGTGCCACATGCAGCAAAGCAGCCCCAGAACATATCAGAACCTCTTCCATGTTTCACAGTAGGAACAGTCTTCTTTTCTTGATATGCTTCATTTTTCCATCTGTGAACATAGAGCTGATGTGCCACACATCAAAAAGTTCCATTTGTTCCAAAAGTCTCATCTGTTCATAGGACATTCTCTCAGAAGCATTGGGGCTTGTCAATATGTACTTGCAAATTCCAGTCTGGCTTTTTTATGATTTGTTTACAACATCTGACACTGATGGTCCTTGAGCTTTAAGTTCACCTTTAATGTCTTTAAAGTTTTAAAGTTTTTTGGGGCTCTTTTGTTACCATTTGTATTATCCGTATCTTTAATTTATCATCAATTTTCCTTCTCCAGCCACGTCCAGGGAGGTTTGCTATGTCCCCAAGTCCCATGGATCTTAAATATCTGAATAATATGTGCAACTGTAGTCACAGGAACATCACGCTGTTTGAAGATGGTCTTTTAAACTTTACCTTGTCAATAATTTTCTTTCCCTGATCCATGTTGAGTGTGGTACACACCATGTCACCAGCACAGTGACTACCTGTAGCCCTATATATAGGCCCACTGACTGATTACAAGATTGTAGACACCTGTGATGCTAATTAGTGGACACACCTTGATTTAACATTTCCCTTTGGTCTCATTAGTTTCAGGGGTACCATTATTTTTGTCCAGGCCTGTTTAATAAGTTTACTTTTTAAAATAGTTCTGTTGAAACATGGTTCAATGTAGGATTTTCATTTGTTCATTTTCATAGAATTTTTATTTATTATTACTTTTGTCAGATTCAAGTTATTTCTGTGACCGTTTTTCTTTCATTAACCAAGGGATACCAACAATTTTGTCCATGTGTGTATGTATGCATCTTAATTACTGCAAGTTATACTTTAACTGCTTTTTAAAATTCTTTTTATATCTTTCTCCTGTTTATGTATTTATTTATGTAAACCTGACAATATGACAATTTGTACATATGTGGTAGGCTATTTTGCTTTTCAATGTAATTCTGTGCTGCTGTAATACCAGTTCAGAGAAATGTCCCACATTTCTGGTTTGTGCAGTTCTTTCAGCCATTAAACTCGGATGATGAATACACTCACCACCTTTTTAAATTCTAAGCAAACAAAATCTCCCTCTAAGCTATCCTAGTGTAAATGCAAGTGTAATCTTAGTCATCTGCTGTTATCTACTGTAATCTGCAGTTACATAACATTACAAACTGTCTATGAAGATGAGTGATTTAAAATCACTGTTTAATTCAGCTGCCTGAGTGGGCAAACTTTGCCTCATTAAATTTTGTCAGCCAAACAGCATGGATGTTTTTTTTATTACTCAGTTTAGTCATTTAGTCAAACAGAGGACAACTGTCAAATATTGTTGGCTAAGCCATTACATTCATAAATGGAGATCTCTTTCTTTCAACAGAGCATGCATTAGACTAATCTGTTAACCGTGATCTCAACTCATAATGGAGTGGCTATTGCAATAGAATGCCTAATGAGGGATTTTATTTTTAACTCACCTTTCCTATGTGAATATATTTATTAAGTGTGTACCCCTCCCCCCCACCATACAGGTTTGGCAAATACGCTACGTGTCCATGATGTCAACAAATGCATATTAAAATCCTTTTGTTGAGATGCTATTTAAATGTTTGCCCAAAGTCAGTCTCCTATTAACTCTATTATTAGTTAACTCTATTATATTGCAGGTAATGTATTAATTGAGATATTAAACAAATTTTACATTTGTAATTACTGTCTAATGAATGCCATGACAGTTATATACATGTAATACCATGAAATGTATTTCTCTGAATTAGGCTATATCTTCAATTATACTTTACACTTAACCTTTATGGTAAAATTATTAACATGGATTTTTTTATTTATCTTATATTTCTAGAATTCTAAAATTTGTTACAATACAGTCCTTAACATCACCATGTTTTCCCTAGATATGTGCACAGCAGAGTGCAACAGCAATAGGAATGAAAGCAGCAGCATTCACCAAATGCAACTGATTAGCTACGATCCAGTGAGGATGAACTTAACACTGGTTGTTACTCAGTTGTTTGTGTGGCCTTTTGTCTTCATCAATGTCCTTATGCTTTTCACTTTCTACAGAAAGCAGGCTTTCAGAACTGAGACACGTTACATATTGTTCGCTCACACCTTACTGATTGATTTGATGTTTCTTTTAATGTCTGATTTTGTGGTGATTCTCTCATACAGCTTAGTATTCCTGCCAATAGCATTCTGTATTCCATTGTGTATGTTCATGGATGCAGTGACATCAAGCACACCGCTAACTATCACTGCAATGTGTGTGGAGCGCTACGTTGCCATCTGCATGCCACTGAGACATAATGCTATCTCTACTCCCAGCAGAACCTTTACTGTTATCCTCATCATTTGGATGTTAAGCTACATAATGCCATTTTTGGATTTTTTTATCCTTGTTGCAACTGTACCAGAACAATATTTTTTAGAGCCGACCTTGTGTCATTATGAGCTCATGACTCCAGAGCACTGGCACCGTGAAATGAGGAGTATTTTATATATTGTTGATTTTTTATTCATTTTAGTCACTGAAATCTTTTGCTATTTGATGATTGTGCGTGCAGCCCGGAGGGCCTCTGTTGACAAGAAATCAGCAGGGAAAGGTCTGCGCACCATCTCAATGCATATGCTTCAGCTGATCCTGTGTACTGCCGAGATTATTTGTCCCTATATTGAGGCAGTTGTCATAGAGCTAGACATTCAGTTATATTTATCAATCCGCTTTTTCAACTTTATCGTATTTAATGTCATTGCCAGGGCAGTTACTCCACTCGTCTATGGCCTAAGAGATGAGTCGTTTTGTGCTGTCCTGCTATATCATATCAAATGTAGACAAAATCACATCTCATCAGAAAAGAAACAAACAAACATCTAATTTGTCTGTGTAAAAAGCATTACTACTGTATGACTTCTTACATGTATTTTAAATATCCACTTTACTACTTAATTTGTATGTACATATAGATTTTATTTCCTGCTATATCATGCCATGATATCATACAAAATTATACATCCTATACATAGATGTGTCTTTTAAGTATTACATGTGATTCTCATGTGAAAGACCTAAACTATTTTTAAGTATTTAGTGTTGCACGTCTTTGGCATTTTTAGGCTTTGGTAACTGTATATTAAATAAATTAAATAAATATACCTTAATATACTGAATTTGATGACTGCAGTTCTGTACATTGTGTCAGAATATCATGCTGAATGGACCAATAAGACATGTGATAAAATATTTTTACAATGACTTACACAATGAAGTGTAATGTAAAGTTACCATACTGGACAAGATTTTACATGGCAACAGTGATATTTGAAACAATTCTGTAATTAATCATGGCGTAATGCATTATAGTCAAGTTTGGCCATATGTAAAAATGTGTTCAAATATAGCCTTAATTGGTAGATGTCAATAGTTGAATGCCAGAATACCTGATTTAAAAATGTGTCATGCCTGAGCTTCACAAGTATCACAAAGAATCACAAAAAAAACATGTCATTTTGTAGAGTTACCAAAAGTGTTGCAATTTTGCAATGGACACTGCATTTTAACCATGCTTCAACAGAATTATAAAAAAAAAAATAAAAAAAAAAAGAAACAGGCCTGGACAGAAATGATGGTACCCATATTTTGTTAAAATAAGTTATTTGTCCCACAGTAGCCATTTAATTCTTCTGCTGTTCCAATCTTGGCTAGTTTGTCCCAAAGTGTTTTTTCCACATTTCTAAATAATAAAATGGATAAACTGAAAACTGAGCTACAGTGGGCACAGGACCATCAAAGTTGAAGACACAAAAAATTTTCACATCTCTTGATGGCTAATTTCAAAACCTTGTCACAAAGCAAAAAGTAATCTCAAACTGATTTCATGAATAATATACTACCTCTGGAATGTGGTATGAAGGGATATTCACAGTATAAATGTCTATCTGAAAATTTATGCATTACACAATTATGTAAACATCAACTATAGTCTCAAAAGAATATATATCCAATATGACCAGTGTACATCTTGTGGTTAAATTATTAGCATTATTAGTATTATGCTTCTGTCTTTTGGACTGCCCTTTCAACATTAAACTACATCTCTTTATATCCATCCAAGAGATTTCTAAGAATTGCATAATATAGGTACATAATTACATTAGTTTCTGTAGTAGATCTATTTTTTTTACTTTTCACAATCATTTCAACACTGAAATTACTTTACAATTCACCTGCAAAGATAATTCACTTTCTCTCAAAAAACTAAATGCATTTGCTATTTGGTTTGATTAACTTAAACTTGAAAAAATCTCAGAATGTCCATGCAGCAGTCCCCCCGGCATTTTGAAAAACAAAGTTAAATTAACCACATTTTCCTGTGAATTTAGTAGGGCTCTAACTATAATTACCTAGTTATGCTTATTCAGGCTTTCAGGCTTTCATTAAGAATGTCCTGAGAGACAGCTACTCTTACCAGGTTACTCAAAGGTAATACTAAAAGATTGAACTAGAATCCCCAAGCAGAAAAAGCTTTCAGTACTCTCAGGACTCTTCGGTCAGACATTATTCTCAAGCACCTGAATCCCAGCCCTTTGTAGTTTAGATGGATGTCTTTGAATTTGGACAGGGAACTGTTCTGTCCCAGCAAGTAGGTGCTTCTAGTAGACTTCACCCAATTGCTTTCTACCCACATAAACTCACTCCATCAGACCATAATTAGGGTATAGGGTATAATTTTTTTGGCTATTTGATTGGCCCTTGCAGAATGGTGTTGCTGCCCAGTGGGGGCTGTACATCCTTTCCTATTTCTTACAAACCACAAAAATCTTAAATACTTTAATCTCTGCCATACTCATTTGTGTCTGTTTTCTCTCATTTTGAGTTTGTCATTTCATATCACCCTGACTCCTGTAACATCAAGGCAGATGTTCTTTCCCATTTGTACATCATACACACATGGACATAATTGTAGGAAAAAGGAAAAACCCACAACGGTCACAGAAATAACTTGAATCTGACAAAAAATAATAATAATAAATAAAAATGCTATGAACATTTACCAATGAAAGTCGGAAATTGCATTTTAACCATGCTTCAACAGAATTATTTAAAAAAAATGAAACAGGCCTGGACAGAAATGATGGTACTCTTAACTTACTATTTTGTTGCACAACCTTTTGAGGCAATCACTGCAATCAAACGATTCTTGTAACTGTCAATGAGACTTCTGCACCTCTCAACAGGTATTTTGGCCCACTCCTCATAAGCAAACTGCTCCAGTTGTCTCAGGTTTGAAAGGTGCCTTTTCCAGATGGCATGTTTCAGCTCCTTCCAAAGATGATCAATAGGATTTAGGTCAGGGCTCATAGAAAGCCACTTGTGAATAATCCAATGTTTTCCTCTTAGCCCTTCTTGGGTGTTTTTAGCTGTGTGTTTTGGGTCATTATCCTGTTGCAAGACCCATGACCTGCAACTGAGACCAAGCTTTCTGACACTGGGCAGCACATTTCTGTCTAGAATCCCTTGATAGTCTTGAGATTTCATTGTACCCTGCACAGATTAAAGACACCCTGTGCCAGAGGCAGCAAAGCAGCCCAAAAAACATAACAGAGCCTCTTCCATGTTTCACAGTAGGGACAGTTTTCTCTTTTTGCTATGCTTCATTTTTTGTAGTTTGGCAAATTCCATTCTGGCTTTTTTATGATTTGTTTTCAACAATGGTGTCCTCCTTGGTCATCTCCCACATTGGCTCAAACAACAATGGATGGTGCGATCTGACACTGATGTTTCTTGAGCTTAAAGTTCACATCCAGGGAGGTTGGCTACAGTCCCATAGATCTTACATTTTTAAATAATATGTGCAACTGTAGTCAAAGGAACATCAAGCTGCTTGGAGATGGTCTTAAAATCCTTAACTTTCAGATGCTTGCCTATAATTTTCTTTCTAATCTCCTGAGACAACTCTTTCCTTTGCTTTCTCTGGTCCATGTTGAGTGTGGTACACACCTGGTCACCAAACAGCACAGTGACTACCTGTAGCCCTATACAGGCCCACTGACTGATTACAAGATTGTAGACACCTGTGATGCTAATTAGTGGACACACCTTGATTTAACATGTCCCTTTGGTCACATTATTTTGAGGGTACCAACAATTTTGTCCATGTGTGTATGTGCCAGAACAGTGTAAAATGGGCTCGCTCATCTCTTGTCAGGCTACCCTGATAAGACCAGTGCTCACCAGTAAATAGCTGTTAGATACTGTCGGGGAAGTATGCTGAATATTTTTAAGTCATTGATGAATGGATGAGATGTAGCAAACAAGTTTGGAAGGACACATATCAGCACATTCAAATTTTTCTGCCAACACAAACAACAAGCTAATTGCCATTGGGGTAACCCAACTAATGTCCTGCCTGGGGATCAGATTTGGAGTTCTATCTAAGGTCATTCAAAGAATTATGGCAAGTACATGCTTAGAACTCCAATTCATTCCACATCTCTATCCTCAAAGCTGTTGTTCCATGTTCTGACCCTGAGGTTGGGGGATTTCCATCAGCGCCATCTAGGAGAATCCAAAGAATGCAATTGCAGTTTCCTGCATGTAAAAGAAAAGACCTGTGGCCATATTTTGAAAAAGCCTATGTCATGATACTTATGTCATGAACGAGCCGGTTGACATTGGTTTACTTACTAATGGGTTTGAATTGATTACTTCTGTGAAGATTGTGATTCCAAAGACCGACTTGAAGCTATCATCCTCATAGTAATAATCTAATAAACAAGTGGTACCAATATGTTACCCTTGTGCTGCAACATCAGATCTGAATATTTAAAACATGGACTCCGAAAGACCTCCAATGGTGTAGTTTGGTATCTAGCAACAAGACATTAGCAGCAAATCCTTTAAAACCTGTAAGGTGTGAGGTGAGGCCTCCATGGATCAGATAACTTTGGTGACCATGGTTGTCCTTTCTTGGAATACTTTAAGTAGGTACTGATCACTGCATACCAGAAAGACCTGCCTGATGTTTTGGAGATGTTCTGACCCAATCATCCAACTATTAAAATTTGGCTCTTGTTTTTCCTGCTTCTAACAAATCTCCTTAATTATGCCACCATTATGTGAAGATAATCAATGTTTTTCACTTTACCTGTAAGTGGAACTAATCTTAAGGCTGAACGGTGTAGATTACATTACATTAGCATTGTGGTCAGCTCAGATTTATGATTTTATGACTAAAAATAAATGTGCAACTGTGTACATTTAATGTTTTTTTTCTGCTGTGCAAAAGCAGTTGTACACATAAATGGAAAGGAATAGTTCACTCAGAGAAATTATACTTTAGCTAATTAAGACAATACAGCTTACAGAGTAAGTTAGGAGTGAACATAATGTAGAAACAGGATTCATTGTGAGGTCTAGAACAAATTGGAATAGTGTGAGGTGGATATACACGTAGTGAACATTAACTCCCTATTATGGCAGTCAGTTCAGAAAAAATGGGATGATAAACAGATGTCATTCTGACCACTTACCAACTCTAAGCAAACAAAATCTCCCAGTTAGCTATCTATCTTGCCAGTGTAATTATCTGCTGTTATTTAACATTATATACAGTGTATGAAGGTGAATGATCTACCCAATTTTTGTCCTCATTACATTTTGTCAGCCAAACAGCATGAATGTTTTGTAAATAGTTCTTTGAACACAGTGTATTTACAAGTATGTAAAAGTAAAAGCATTTAAAAAGGGCTCAGTAACTTAGTCAAACAGAGGACAACTGTCAAATGTTGTTGGCTAAGCCAAAACATTCATAAATGTAGATCTCTTTCTTTCAACAGGGCATGCATTAGACTAATCTGTTTACTGTGATCTAAGCTCATATTAGAGTGGCTAGTGCACTAGAATACCTGATGAGGATTTTCTTATTTTTAACTCACCAAGTCCTATGTGAATATTTACTAAGTGTGTACTTGTTATCTCCCCCCACCATACAGGTTTGGTAAATACGCAGGAAACTCTACGTGTCCATGATGTCAAAAGAAATGCATAATAAAATCCTTCTGTTCAGATGCAATTTAAATGTTTGGACAGAGTCAGTCTTCTATTTGGTTAACTCTATTATTATTGCAGGTAAAGTAATTATTGAGATATGAACTCTGTTTACATTTTCCCATTCTTTGTGATTGCAGTCCCAAGAATGCCATGAAAGTTATTTGCTTGTGATACCATGAAATGCACTTCTCTAAATTGTATATGTATAAATACATAATATATAAAATATGTAAATTATTTATCATCAACCATATTTTACACTTAACATTTATGGTAAAATTATTAACATGGATATTTTATTCATCTTATATTTGTAGAATTTTTTCACAACACAGTCCTCAACTTCACCATGTTCATGAATGCCATGAAAGTTATATGCTTGTGATACCATGAAATGTCTCTGAATTAGGCTGTATCATCAATTATGCTTCACACTTAACACTTATGGTAAAATGATATATATTTTTCTTTTATCTTATATTTGTAGGATTTAGTCACAATACAGTTCTTAATGCGACCATGTTGCGATACAGGGTGCAACAGCAGTAGGAATGAAAGCAGTGGCATTCGCCCAATTCAACTCAATATCTATGATCCAGTGAGGATGAACTTAACACTGGTTGTTAAGTGATGTTTCTTTTAATGTCAGATTTTGTGGTGATTCTCTCATACAGATTAGTATTGCTGCCATTAGCATTCTGTTATGTTCATTGATGCAGTGACATCAAGCACATCGCTAACTATCACTGCAATGTGTGTGGAGCGCTATGTTGCCATCTGCATGCCACTGAGACATAATGCTATCTCTACTCCCAGCAGAACCTTTACTGTTATCCTCATCATTTGGTTACTAAGCTACACAATGCCATTCATGGATTTTTTTATCCTTGTTGCAACTGTACCGAAAAAATATTTTTTAGAGCCGACCTTGTGTCATTATGAGCTCATGACTCCAGAGCGCTGGCACCGTGAAATGAGGAGTTTTCTATATATAATTGATTTTTTATTCATTTTAGTTACTGAAGTCTTTTGCTATTTGATGATTGTGCGTGCGTAAAACAGAAAGTCATCTTTGTCACTATTTTCAGTAACACATTCTATTAATACGTGCATGGGTCTTTTAAGTATTACATGTGATTTCTCCTAATGAAAGGCCTAAGCTTAAGTACTCAGAGTTGAAACAATCTTTTATCAAGACACATAAAATCATGAATGACTGCTATACCACACAGTAGTTCTGCTTTCACTCAATCTATGAATTCCTTTACTGGTACAACTGGTTCATTCCACCAGGCTTTACTTCACACTTTCATTCAGAGGTTTTGCATAAGACTGGATAGACTCATAACATGTACACTAAACTTGTAAACCAAATTTAGATTAGTTAGATAGTAGAACCTCTAACTACTATCTACTATCTATGTAACTAAACATGTCTGTATATTTACAAGTGCCCCTCATTTTTTTTGTTTTACAATCCTTTAGTCATTTTAGGTCTAAAGTGGTTAAAGAAACATGAACCGTTGATATACTGGACTGAGAAGGATTTACTCTCTTGGTCTTATTGTTTAACTTATCTAACCATAGCCATAAAATCCACATCCATTGAAAGGTTTAAATCTGACACTGTGGTTAACATTCTTGACAAATACAGATATCTTTTAGAAGCATTTAAAAGAAGAATGTCACCAAACCGCCACCCTATAGAGAGAATAACTGTTCAATCGACCTTATAGAGGGCTCCTTATTCCGTAAACATAGGCATGACCTGTGGATCCACACGAAGAAGAGAGCCATGGAGGAATAGGTTAAGGAAGCATTAGAGCAATCATTTCTCTGTCCGTTTACTTCCTTTGCAGCAGCTGGCTTTGATTTTCAGGGCCTTAATCAAATAACTAGGTAATACTCTAACCTGCTACCTCTGGTTCCTACACTCTTAAAACTGTGTTTAGTGCCTCATTTCTCATTAAATTAAACTTTAGGTGTGCATACAATCTAGTTACAGACAACTGTGATGAATGGAAGACTGTATTGTAATGAACACACCCAAGATTGGGTTTTGCCTGAAATTGCCCATTGCCTGTGTTAGGACTGCCACTTCTATTACCCACATTTATTGTATTTATGTCCTGGTCAACTATGCTTTTTGATATTAATGTTAATGAATGACTGGATAAGATGAAGCAAATAAGGTTGGCAGGACACACATCAGCATATTGAAAGCATCCTGCTAAGACAAACAACAAGCTGATCACCATAGGGGTAACACACCTACCTTTCCCTCTGGGGATCAGGTTTGACTTTAAGTTTAAGGTTTTAAAAAATGAATGATGTTATGTACACACATGGACAAAATTGTTGGTACCCCTCAGTTAATGAAAGAAAAACCCACAAAACCCTCAGCAGGTATTATGGCCCACTCCTCATGAGCAAACTGCTTCAGTTGTCTCAGGTTTGAAGGGTGCCTTTTCCAGATGCATGTTTCAGCTCCTTTCAAAGATGCTCAATAGGATTTACGGCAGGGCCAATAGGAGTTTGCGGGGGAGGCAGACACTCCTGCCGTCCTCTGTTAAATGAGTGTATGTATGCTAACATGCATACACACACACACACACACACACACACACACACACACACACACACACACACACTGCACAGATACAGGGAACTCGAGGTTAGGACAGAGGAAAACAAACACAGAAGAAACCCACAAAGGAGAGTGAGACCCACTCAACCTTCAGCTTGAGAGTGTGGCTGTTTCAAGCACTCAAACAGAGTCAAAGATCCAGCAGTGGGGCAACTGGATCAAAGTGCTTATATAGCCTCCTGCCCAGGTGTAGTAAATTGGGTCAATTACTGTCTGCCGTGACTCTGGGCCTCCCCCTGGTGGCAGGAGGAGGCCTTGCCCTAGAGCTACCCCTTACATTTTCTGACACTAGGCAGCACATTTCTCTCTAGAATCCCTTTATAGTCTTGAGATTTCATTGTACCCTGCACAGATTCAAGACACCCTGTGCCAGATGCAGCAAAGCAGCCCCAAAACATAACAGAGTCTCTTCCATGTTTTTGCTGCTTGGAAATGGTCTTATAACCTTTAAAATGCTCATCTATAATTTTCTTCTCTAATCTCCTGAGACAAATCTTTTTTCATTTGCATCCTCTGGTCCATGTTGAGTGTGGTACACACCATGTCACCAAACAGCACAGTGACCTATACATGTAGCCCTATATATAGGCCCACTGACTGATTACAAGATTGTAGACACCTGTGATGCTAATTAGTGGACACACCTTGATTTAACATGTCCCTTTGGTCACATTATTTTCAGGGGTACCATCATTCTTGTCAGGCCTGTTTAATAAGTTTCATGGTTCAAAATCAGCAGTCGGATTTTCATTTGTTCATTTTCATAGAATTTTTATTTATTATTACTTTTGTCAGATTTAAGTTATTTCTGTGACCATTGTGGGTTTTTCTTTCATTAACCGAGGGGTACCAACAAATTTGTCCATGTGTGTACATGCTTGATTTACCTGTTTAGCATCATGTGTTCAATTCATTCCAAATCTCTTTCCTCAAACCTGTTGTTTCATGTACTGAATCAGGGGTTGGTGGACTTCCATCAGCATAATACAGGGAAATCCACTTCATAGCCTAGAGATGACCCCAGGCATTGTCCATTTTGTCGCTCATGGCAACGGTCTTTGGTACAGCAGCACAACAGCTTTAGATGCATTTAGAAGTTTTTGTGATGGTTGTATATGGTTATTACCATCCCAGACACCTCAAGGGGGGTTGGGGAGTACAGCATGTAGTTGAGTAGTTTAATTCTCTTTACCACTCTCCCATAAAGATTTGACTGGTAAAAAACCTGGGCAACATTTGTCCTATGAAGATGTTCAGGACTCCAGCCATTAGGTCTAGGCTGTTTAGTTTAGTTTAGCTATTGGTAATTAATGTTTCCATTAGATAAGGGTTGCAGATTTAAGGGTACATGGACACAGGGAATTGTAGTATACTGAGATACAGGAGCTATTGTCTCGCTGCTTGCACATGATCACTCAAGTTTGTGGATGATGGATCAGATGGATGCCAGTGTTTCAGGGTGCTCTTCTACCCACTGGCTCTCTCCTTAGCTAGACCTGCCAGAGTTGTCAGCCACACTCAAATACTGCTCAACATTCTCTGCTCTTCACAAATACATTCAGAACTAACTTGGTCTTTTTACCATTTCTGAGTAAATGAATGGACCAACCTGGAACTGGTTATGGACCTGAGGAGGAACAAGGGACCAGATGACCCCTGTGTTTGGGAGGGTCACTGTGGAGAACTACATATATCTGGGAGTACACATTGACAATAAACTAGACTGCGCTAAGAACACAATGCCCTCTACAAGAAGGACCAACATTGTCTTTATTTTCTGAAGCGCCTGAGGTCCTTGAACATGTGCCTATGCTTAGGATCTTCTATGAGTCTGTGGTGGCAGGTGCTACCCTCTATGCTGTGACATGATGGGGCAGAAGGCTGAAGGTGGCATACGCCAACAGACTCAATAAACTGATCCGCAAGGCCAGTGATGTTGTGGGTGTGAAGTTGGACTTGCTGATGGCAGTGTTGAAGAGGAGGATGCTGTCTAAGCTGAATGCCATTGTTGATAATGGCTCCCACCCACTCCACAACATGGTGATGAGACACAGAAGCACATGCATTGCAAGACTCTTTCCACCGAAAGGCACCACAGAGCACCACAGGAGGTCATTCCTTCCCGTGGGAATTGAATTCTATAACTCCTGCCTCAATGTTAGACTCTGGTTCATCTGTGAAATACTCAATAATTATACTTGAGTTTATATGTGCAATAATTCCAAAGATGCAATACTGCTTTATACAGCATGTTCTATATTTATGACATTTATTTATCACAGTTACTGCCACTTTATTTAGAGTGTTTATTTTATAGAGTATTTATTTTATAGAGTACACAAATGGTTGCATCTGTAACAATTGCAATTTCCCTCCCTCCAGCTATGGAGATGATACACAGCTCTTTATCAGCCAAACCTGATAAATCTAGAATAAAGAGAATTGAGCACTGTGTAAATGATGTGAAATTCTGAATGCCACATTTTTCTAAACAGTGACAAAACAGAGGTTCTCCTTTTAGGTCTGATTCTTTCAGTTATTCCTAGTTCAGTAGCTAAAAACACAGGGGTTCAGATAGGAAACGGGGCAGAGACATGGGCAGGACATTGAACTGGGGGCCAGACAAGAGACAACACTGGAGACTGGACAGGAAGTGGAACACAAGACTGGAATAAAAACTGACTGGATTGGAGGCTCAACAGGAGGTTAAAACGGGGACTGGGGCAAGGACTGAACAGTAGGCTGAACAGAAGACTGTACACAGGACTGGGACAGAAATAGGGACTGGACAGAAGATGGGAATGGAATCAAGACAGTGACAGGGACAGAACAAACCCTCAGGGCTGTGTCCTTAGCCCTCTGCTGTACTCCCTGTACACCTCAGACTGCAAAGCCACTTCCAGCTCCACCAAAATCATTAAGTTTGCTGACGACACAGTTGTGGTGGGCCTGATCTCAGGAAATAACGAGAAGGCCTACCTGGAAGAGATTAGAACCCTGGAGAACTGGTGCCAGGATAATAATCTCCAGCTAAATGCCAGCAAAACGAAGGAGCTGATTGTGGACTTTAGCAGGAAACAGCAGAGGAGCTACCAACCTGTCCACATCAGTGGAACGGCAGTGGATAGGGTAGGAAGCTTCAAATAACTTGGAGTGACCATCTCTCAGGACCTGTCATGGAGTTGCCACATCAACACCATAACGAAGAAGGCTCGTCAGCGCCTATACCACCTGAGACGACTGAGGGACTTCAGACTGCCCTCCAAGGTACTACGATCCTTCTACTCCTGCACCATCGAGAGCATCCTCACGGGGAACATCACAGTCTGGTTTGGGAACAGCACCAAGCAGGACAGGCAAGCGCTACGACGAATGAGACGTTCAGCAGAGCGAATCACTAGGATGGAGTTTCCTGACCTGCAGTCCATCTACAAGAAGCGGTGTTGGACCAAGGCCAAGAAGATTGTGAAGGACCCCAGTCATCCCAACAATGGACTGTTTTCTCTGTTGCCCTCGGGGAAACGCTTAAGAACCCTGAAGGCTAACACAGAGAGAATGAGGAGGAGCTTCTTTCCACAAGCCATCCGTGCCTTGAATGGGGACAGGGACTAGGACACTACATTAAAATATCTACATACACAAACTGGACCCTCACTCACTACAATACAGAACAATGGCTCACGGAAAACACACTACGGACAATAACGAAAATATTTATTTTTAACTCACACATACACTCACATACAGATAAATATGTACATATGTATACATATATATATGTACACACGCACACACACAGACACGCACTATTTCATCTGTGTATATATATTTGTATTTTGTATTTTTTTTGCTTATATTTCTATATTTTCATATCTTTATATTTTATTTTTTAGCTTAAATGTAACTTATTCTATTTTTATTTATTTTATTAAATTTTTCTTTTGCACTTTTGCACTTTACTTCATTAAGTTAAGGTTTAGTTAAGTTTAAATGTAGATTTTTATTGTATAGCTTGATGTGGGCAGACTGTCATAAAAGCATTTCACTGCAAGTTATACTGTGTATGACTATGTATGTGACAAATAAAATTTGATTTTATTTGATTTGATTTGATTTGATGGGTACAGGGACTGAAACAAAATAAGAAGACAGAGACGTATACTGAAAAAGGAACCAAAACAGAAATAGACATAGGAATAAACAGAGTTAGGCCCAGGACTGGCAAAAGGCTGAAGTGCTGTCTGAGGGGCCAGCCTGGGCACAGCTCTGGGGATCGACCATGGCACATGACCTGAGATGGACGAGACCGTCGACACAGAGTCAGGGGCAGACAGTCTAGGAGCCAGCACTGAAGCAGACACGGATGGACTGGGAGCCATAACTGAAGCAGACATGGATGGCCTGGGAGCCAGCATTGGAGCTGAAGTGGCAGACCGCTGGCACTAGACAGAAGGGTGCCGCTGGCACTGAAGCTGAGGGCATGGTGGGCACTGCTGGCACTGGAGCAGTCGACCTTGGAGCTGCAGGCACTGGAGCAGATGGCCTTGGGGCTGGCACAGGAGCAGAAGCAGTGTGCACTGCGGTCACCGGAGGAACAGAGGCGGAGGGCACCGCCTTTTACAGGAACATAGGCAGCTGGCACTACTTGCCTTGCCACAAGCGCAAATGCCACTGCCGGGACATAAACAGAGGCAGCTGGCAATGCTTGCCCTGGAGCAGGTGCAGATACCACTGCCGTAACAGGAACAGAGGCAGTCAGGGCCACCAGGACAGAAACAGAAGCCGGAGGCCTGGGCACAGACACTGGAGCCAGGACATACTCTTATGGTTCAAGAGGTGCAAAAAAAGTCCATAATGTCCCATGAAGGAAGATCCTCAAGACATGCGCCCAGTTAGCTAGCCTCACCTCCCCAGTCCTGAGACTTGAGACCAACAGTACCAATCCGCAACACCCCCCCCCCTAATTATCTCACCACTCTCAAATGGAGAATCATCTGTAAAGGGAGAGATCACAGTAAGTTGCCTGCACCGACTCTTATACGAGAGGAGGTCTTCTTAACCTCCCACACATACCCGACAGGTGGACCAGGAAGAGGGGTTCGCCTTATCGCACATCTGGCCCAAATATCACCTGCTACATCGATTTTAGGTTTTGGTCTTGGGTCACAGTTTGTCGAGCTTGGGGATGGAGGCAGACATACATGCAGAATATTTATTAATAAAAGAAAATAAAACAAAACAAACAGAAACCAAACAAGCACTAAGATTACCAAATAAAACAATACAAGAAGCACACAAACAGCCAGGTTAACAAACCAGACAAAAGAAGACTGAACAAAAAAGGGAAGGAACACCTGGGGTAACAAGGGGGTGTGGTTACAAAGGGGACACAGGTGGGAACACTAATGGAAAGGCAAGAAACCATAAAGCCATAAGATAAGTATAAGCAGTCTTGCAGTCTTGTGAAGAATTGGATGCTTGCTAACGTACTGCAAAAGTTTAAGTGATTTCTTGTCTGTGAAGTGTGTAGGCTACATGTCATTTGTGCCTCTAAAATTGAGTCAGAGTGTAGTCTTTAAGTCTTTTTAACCATTTATAGGTCACGTGTGTTTAATACAGTATGTCTAGGATGGCCATGTGTTTTTTCCTTGTGATTCTTTTTTTGGGTCATTATGCTGTTGCAAGACCAATGACCTGCGACTGAGACCAAGTTTTCTGACACTGGGCAGCACATTTCTCTCTAGAATCCCTTGATAGTCTTAAGATTTTATTGTACTCTGCGCAGATTCAAGACACCCTGTGCCAGATGCAGCAAAGCAGCCCCAGAACATAACAAGAGCCTCCTCCATGTTTCACAGTAGGGACAGTGCTTCATTTTTCTATTTGTGAACATATGTGCCTTGGAAAAAAACTACATTTTTGTCTCATCTGTCCATAGGATGCTAATTAGTGGACACACCTTGATTTAACATGTCCATTTGGTCACATTATTTTCATTATTTTATTATCATTTTTATCCAGGCCTGTTTAATGAGTTTACTTTTAAAAATAATTATGTTCAAGCATGATTCAAAATCAATGTCAGATTTTCATTTGTTAATTTTCATAGAATGTTAATTTATTAGTACGTTTGTCAAATTCGAATTATTTCTGTTACCATTGTGGGTTTTTCTTTCATTAACCGAGGGGGTACCAACAATTTAGAATTTTGTCCACATGTGTAATTATGAGGCTTTCAAACTAGGGTCCACTATGAGTACATGGTTATAATAGCAACAACTGCCTTTCTGTTTATGGTACTTCCTCCATCTTTCATGTCTTTTTCTACAAACTTTTGTGTTCCCCCTGTCAGATCCTCCAGATTGCCCACTGCAGAGCGTAGATAGCTCTTTAGCCTACAGTGTTCAGGTGCTGCAGGATTCTCAACATCAGGGTCAGATGATGTTTTAGCTGGTTTATTGAAAAGAGTTTGGACCAGAAGCACATTCGTAGTTCCAGCACACAATATTCTGGACTTATCATTGATCTCAGAATCCCGCTGTAACGACCATGGGCATCCAGCTTTTGTCAGTGAAGAAGGCTGAGATAATTCAGATTCTGGGATGTTTCTCCTTACTTCCAGAGGTGCTTCTTGCTTCACTTCTAAGAGGTCCTGTATTGAGTCAGGCTTTGCATAAGCTAATGTTGGCTTGAATCTAAGCATGAACTAGCCTTTTGCAAAGTCTTCTTTTCATTTCTGTTGGTTATTTGAGGACCATTCTAGATTTGTTAATAAGATCCAAAAATGAAGTCCTCTTATTTTTGTATTGATTGATTGATTGATATTTCTATTCTTATATTGATCACAACTGCTTTACAACTATAAATAGGTTAGTAATTTATAAAATTGAGAAATATAATATACTTAATAATATACTATATATTATACTTATAATATACTATAATATACAGCTACAAAATATTTTAACAGGACATGCAAAAAAATGGGAAAAAATGTGTACCATGTGTGATAATAATGATATAATAATGATGTGGTTAGCATAATGTTTTTAGAACACCTGATTAGGGATGTTGTTATTTTTAGCTCTTTTAAGTCTTATGTGAATATGCTGCACAACTAACTGCTTTAAACACAACATCCCCTACGTGCTACGTGTCCATGATGTCAACAACTGAATATTAAAATCGGTTTGGTCAGCCAATATATGTAGTTGTTTGCCCATACCTTGTCCTTTATCATTCTAGGTAAAGACAATATTAAGATATGAGCTTTGATTGCAATTTCACATTCTGTATGATTTCTGTCACAACATAATTGCAAGTATATTCACTTGTGATACCATAAGAGCTATTCCTTTGAATTATACTATATCATTGTTTACAAATTACTAAGTTATTACTAACTAATAACTTTAGTCCTGTATGGTTACATTAATTATTTTATTATATCTTTTGTTTTTACCATCTGTATATTGTCTTATCAAGTAACTTTTTTCACAAGTAAACAATTTATCTCCCAGATATGTGCACGGCAGACTGCAACAGCAGTTGGAATGACGGCAGCATTGATCTGCTGCAACTGGACAGTTCTGCCTCATTGAAGAGGAATATAAAATTGGCCTTAACTCAGATGTTTATGTGGCCTCTTATCCTCATCAACATCCTCATGATTTTCACTTTCTACAGAAAACAGGCTTTCAGAAACGAGACCCGTTACATTTTGTTCGCTCACACCTTAATGACTGACGTACTTTTTCTTTTAATGACAAATCTTGTGACACTTTTCACATACAGCTTTGTATTGATGCCTGTGGCACTCTGTATTCCATTTTGCATGTTCATGGAGACTGTTAACTCATGCACACCGCTAACGATCACTGCAATGTGTGTGGAGCGCTATGTGGCCATCTGCATGCCACTGAGACATAGTGCCATCTCTACCCCCAGCAGAACTCTTGCTGTTATTGCTCTAATTTGGATTGCATGCAACATAAATCCATTTGTGGATGTGTTTATTCTTGTTTCAACTGTTCCACAGGAGTATTTTTTAGAGCCTGAAATTTGCCAGTATGATATTATGACTCCAGAGCACTGGCACCGCACAATGAGGGGTATTCTATATATTTGTGATTTTGTAATCATTTTACTTATTGATTTTTTTTGCTATCTGATGATTGTGCGTGCTGCCCGGACAGCCTCTGTTGACAAGAAGTCAGCAAGAAAAGGTCTGCGCACCATCTCATTGCATATGCTTCAGCTTATCCTGTGTACTTCTGAGATAGTTTGTCCTTATATTGAGGCAGAAATCATAGAGATAGACATTGAGTTATATTTGGCAGTCCGCATTTTCAACTTTATTACATTCAATGTCATCGCCAGGGCAATTAGTACACTTGTCTATGGCCTAAGAGATGAAAGGTTTTCTGCTGCCCTGTTTAACTACATCAAATGTAAACAGAATTACATCTCATCAGAAAAGAAAAAAAACGTTTTAGTGTAATCAATGTTACTATCAGTACTATAAGACTTGCATCTTCAATAGCTACCTAACACTTTTAAACACATTTTTTGATAGAATTGTAGGTCTTGTTTAATGTAATGTCATGCAATAATATATTATGAACAACTATTGTACTAGTCAACTTTTGTTACTAGTTTAAATATTTCATTTTTATTTGAACTTTTATAGGTTTATTTGAAATGTCAGAGGAGACACAGAAAAAGGTTTATAATAGTATTTGCTGGTCATCATGGGACTTTTTCTGACAGCACCTTCTATACATTTTACATACGTTTAAAGTATTAAATGGAATTCTTGTAATGAATGAACATCATGAAACAAAAATGTCCTTATAAGGGCTATGATAATGATACATATTAACATATAACATTCATCCTTTTTAATCATGTTCCAATGCATTGTAACTTACAAACTGTGCCACAAATGTGGGCATGTTGTTATGTTTTCCAACATGCGATTTAAGTCAAAAAATTTAACAAGAGTAATAAAGTCTGCTTGGTCTTTATATTTTCTAATTTACATTTGGGTTTAAACAGTGGACCAAACTTGCAAAGTTGTGTATCAATACATAACACAGAGCGGTGCTCTTTTGAAGTAAGATACTGAAGTAAAACCTCCCTACCTCAGATTTGACTTTGTATTTCATTATTTTATTTAATAGTTAAAAAAAGAAAGACACTTAAAGGTTGAATCAGTGACTAATTAGGTAAGAATGTTAACCAATCATTGTATCCTTAGTAAAATTCTCTTTACATTAAATTACTGCCAATAAGATACAGGCTCGGGGGGCAGAGTCTGGGCAGAGTTTGGTTCCAGGTATTCTGGCAAATACAACATCGGAAAAGTGTGGCTTCCACTTGGTGAGTGTATCAGATACATAGCCAGTGCCTACACAGGCAGCTCATTAGATTTCGACAGCCATCAGCACTGTGGACGTTCTCACCCATCCCTCACAGAGACTTCTTTTAATTGATGCTTTCTGGCAAGGCATTGGGACATCAATGCCCTTCAACATCTTTCTCCCCCTCCCCACACATTCACACTACAAGTGTAACAGGACATAAATGATATGGTCGGGACACACCATGGTTTGGTCCCTTTATATTTCTTTTTTATTTTAATTTCAGACAGTAATCAGCCTGAGCTAACCTTAGCATGGCATGTTGCTTACAGCTTACAGCTGAAGGCAGGGGCTCCCAAACCTTTTCCTGACCTAACTTTTTAAAGATCCATCTATGTCTGCTTTTACTTAATATTGTGTTCTTTTATAAACAATAATATGTATTGTTCTATATTTAGATCTTAATATTGTAATGGTAGGAAAGTGTTTTTCTGCATCTAATCACTCCTATTGACATTTACATTTAAGGCATTTAGCAGACACTCTTATCCAGAGTGACTTACAAAAGTGCTTTGCTATTTACTCCAGAATATCCTCAGCTAGTTTGAATAGACTACAAATCAAGTCAAGTCAAGTGGGTTTTATTGTCATTTCAACTACATACAGAGTACACAGTGAAACGAAACAACGTTCCTCCAGGACCATGGTGCAACATAGACACAGTGCATACAAAACACAAGTGCAACACAATACAAGTGCGGACAGACAACACAGTTCAGACAGAGAATAATAAATAATTGGCGGTAGTGTGCAAATTATGCAGTGTGTAATACATATTGAGTCCAGTGAGGTAGTAAAATTATTAGTGCAAATGCTTTGTGCAAAAATGCTTCCTATTTTATCTGGGGTAAATGATTGGAGAGAGAGAGAGAGTGTGTGTGTGCAAGTAACAGAAAAGACATCAGTTCAGAAGTTGAGTTCAGTTGAGAAGTCTGATGGCTTGGGGGAAGAAGCTATTGCAGAGTCTGGTCGTGTTGGACGGGTGGAGTCATCCACAATGCTGGTTGCTTTGCGGATGCAGCGGGCAGTGTAAATGTCCATAACGGAGGGGAGAGAGACTCCGATGATCCTCTCAGCTGTCCTCACAATGCGTTGGAGGGTCTTGGGGTCAGAGGCTTTGCAGGTCCCAAACCAGGCAGTGATGCAGCTGCTTAGGATGCTCTTTATGGTCCCTCTATAGAAGAGGGTGAGGATGGGTGGAGGGAGATGGGCCTTTCTCAGCTTCTGGAGGAAGTAGAGATGCTACTGGGCTTTCTTGACTGTAGAGCTGGTGTTCAGGGACCAGGTGAGGTTCTCCGCTAGGTGGACACCAAGGAACTTGGTGCTCTTAACAATCTCCACAGAGGAGCCGTTGATGTTGAGCGGAGAGTGTCTTGTTTTCCTGAAGTCAACAACCATTTCCTTGGTCTTCTCTACATTCCAATGAAGATTGTTGACTGTACACCAGTCTGTCAGCTGCTGCACCTCCTCTCTGTTTGCTGACTTTTACGTTGCCTTTGCTGATGAGACCCAGCACAGTTGTATCATCGGCGAACTTTATGATGCTGTTGGCAACACAGTCATGATTCAGCAGGGTGAACAGCAGAGGACTCAGTGCCCTGGGGTGCCCCAGTGTTCATTGTGATGGTGCTGGAGCTGCTGTCCCCAAACCGGACTAACTGGGGCCTCCCTGTCAGGAAGTCCAGGATCCAGTTGCAGAGGGGGGTGTTGAGGCCCAGCAAGCTTAACTTCCTGGTGAGATTCTGTGGGATGATGGTGTTGAATGCTGAACTGAAGTCTATGAACAGCATTCTGATGTAGGTGTCCTTCTTCTCTAGGTGGGTAAAGGAGAGATGAATGGTGGTGGTGATGGCATTGTCCGTGGAGCGATTGGGACGATATGCAAATTGCAGGGGGTCCAATGAAGAGGGCAGTTGAGTCTTAACTAGCCTCTCGAAGCACTTCATGATGATGGGCGTGAGAGCAACGGGACGGTAGTCATTGAGGCAGGACACCGTGGACTCCTTCGGCACGGGGACAATAGTGGTGGTCTTGAGGCATGTTGGGAACGAGGCTAACCCGTCTAGCTGAATGGCGCTGTCTGGAATGTTGTTGCTAAGCCACGATTCCACAAAGACTAAAGAACAGCAGTCTCTGAACTCACGCTGGGTAGTTCGCTGGAGTCAAATGTAGTCCAGTTTATTGTTGAGGGAGCAAATGTTTGCGAGGAATAGCGATGGTATAGCCGGACGGCTAGGGCTAGCCTTTAGCCTCACGCGAACCCCGGCTCTCTTATCGCGCTTCCGTCTTTCGCTCGCACCGCTTGCGATGACACTTCCGCCACCAGGAAACGCTGCAGAATGCAGGCATGGGTCTCGTAGCAGGCTGAGCTCTTGTAGCGTCTGCAGAACTTCGTCCGGAACATTGTTTTTAGGCAGATTTTTCCATTGAAGCAGGGTTTGGCAGTGGTATAATATGTGCACTGATATTCCGGTGCACATATTTGCAGAGATGGATGTAAATATCCACAAACAGTGACACAAAAAGCACAATTTCTCAGACCAAGAGTGGCCGCTGCGTGTAAACGCGCCACCAACAGGAACCGGAATTGACCAATTCCGAAATACCTCTAAACTTAGAGGTATTCAAAGATACCTCTAAGTTTAGACACTACTAAACACAAGTCAATAAGGTGACCACTCAAGTATACACCCAAGTACTCTTGGAAGAGGTTAGTCTACAGTCTGTGTTTGAAGACAGTGAGCAACTCTGCTGTTCAGACACCCAGGGGAAGTTCGTTCCACCATGTTGGTGCAGGACAGAAAAAAGCCCGGAAGCCTTGTCTTCCATGGGTTTTGAGGGATGGCAGGTCGAGCAGAGCTGAGCCGAAGCTCGAAGGGCTCTTGGTGCAGATTGGCTTTTGACCATTGCCATCAGGTATGGAGGGGCTGGTCCGTTCTTGGCTTTGTAGGCCAGCATCAAGGTTTTGAATCTGATGCAGGCAGCTACTACAGGATGCCAGTGAAGAGAATGCAGCAGTGGAGTGACATGGCTTAGAAACATTGAAGATGACCCGTGCCGCTGCATTCTGGATAAGTTGCAGGGGCCTGATGGTGTGTAAAGGGAGACCAGCCAGAAGAGAGTTGCAGAGAGTTGCAGTAGCAAGTCTCAAAGTGAAAAGAGACTGAACAAGCACCTAGGCGGCCTCTCTAGAGAGGAGGGGTATTCACTGGGTATTAACCAGTCACTGTAGACAGAAGGGGATTAGCAGCAGGGAGTTCGCAGATGTAATGTGGTGCTCAACAGGGGCATGCTACTAAGTGAGCTACCATGATCACGTGACCAACGGCCCCAAGTGCAGAGTGCTTAATCTCAAAGCAGTGAGATTATGAGGGGCCAACTTGTGGGGGCACCGATCCCAAGCAATGCCTGACCATTTGTTCAGCCAACTGGACCCCCATCCCTGTCTCCTGTCCTGGCAACATGGGCGGAGCATATCCGTACTGGCATTCAGGGTGACATTTCCAGGGACGAGTGCCAGAGGGTGTTATGCACATACTCCGCCCAAATCAGTTGATCAGACCAGGTAGACGGTGAGAAGGAGGCCAGACAGCAGAGGGTATGCTCCAGGTCTTGGTCAACAGCCACCTTAGGATGTCGAATGCTTCCTGGGTTTCATTGGACCAGACAAACCTCCCTGACGTCTTCATTATCAAAGTGATCAAAGGACAGAGCCAAAATTCCTCAAGAAATGTCGGAAGAAGTTGAGCGCTGGACAAGGCGCAGAGAGGATGGGCCAGTTTTCCACGGCCTTGATTTTGTCCATTTTGGCCCCCCAAAAGGGGGGTTTGTCTGTGCATGGAACTGTAATTTCTCCAGTTTGATGAACAGGTGGTTCTCCGGGAGCAACTGGAGAACTCACCAGACGTTGTTCGTCTACACACTTACTATAGATTAAAATGTGATCCAAATAGACAAAAACAGACCACACACACACACACACACACACACACACACACTGCACAGACACAGGGAACTTAAAAGGAAAGTGAGACCCACTCAGCCTTCTACTCGAGAAGGTGGCTGATAAAAGCACTCAACAAGAGTCAGAAGATCCAGCAGTGGGTAACTGGATCTGAGTGCTTATATAGCCTTTTGCCCAGGTGTGGTAAATCGGGCTTAATTGCTGGCTGGCGTGGGGGAGGCCTTGCCCAAGAGCTACCCCTTACAGCAGCATGCGGCAAAAGTGGACTTACACAGGCAAGCAGTTTGAGTGTGGTTGTGCGGGAAAGTGTGTGCCTTCGGTCATCACATGTGCATCACTCAATGCATTTCTTGTGCATCCAATTGTCTATGCAGAACCTTGCTAACACTAGCGCTTTGTAGGTTGGTACAAATACACATTGTTACAGCCCTAATCTAATCTCAATTTAAGTTCACTCCATTGTGTGCTTAGAAATAGTTGGAATGACTGATACAACTTCTGTATGATTATTTGTAAATCTAATGTATTAAGTAAGTGTCGTGTGGAGACTGCAGTTGTATGTGGTGGAGGTGATATGAGATATTATGGGTGAGGAGACCAGTGATTTGTGATAGACTGCACTGATACACTGTACTACTAGTTGTTCAGCAGCCTAATTGCTTGGGGATAGAAGCTGTCTCAGAACCAGCTGGTCCAAGATTCTGTACTTCCTGCTCCTGGACAGCTGTGAGAACAGTCAGTGGCTTAGGTGTGTGGAGTTCTTAATATTTCTCAAATCAAATCAAATCAAATCAAATTTTATTTGTCACATACATAGTCATACACAGTATAACTTGCAGTGAAATGCTTTTATGACAGTCTGCCCACATCAAGCTATACAATAAAAATCTACATTTAAACTTAACTAAACCTTAACTTAATGAAGTAAAGTGCAAAAGTGCAAAAGAAAAATAAAATAAAAAAAATAAAAATAGAATAAGTTACATTTAAGTTAAAGAATAAAATATACAAATATGAAAATATAGAAATATAAGCAAAAATACAAAATACAAATATACAAATATATATATACAGAGATGAAATAGTGCGTGTCTGTGTGTGTGTGTGTATATGTATACATATGTACATATTTATCTGTATGTGAGTGTATGTGTGAGTTAAAAATAAATATTTTCGTTATTGTCCGTAGTGTGTTTTCCGTGAGCCATGTTTGTGTATTGTAGTGAGTGAGGGTCCAGTTTGTGTATGTAGATACTTTAATTTAGTGTCCTAGTCCCTGTCCCCATTCAAGGCACGGATGGCTTGTGGAAAGAAGCTCCTCCTCATTCTCTCTGTGTTAGCCTTCAGGGTTCTTAAGCATTTCCCCGAGGGCAACAGAGAAAACAGTCCATTGTTGGGATGACTGGGGTCCTTCACAATCTTCTTGGCCTTGGTCCAACACCGCTTCTTGTAGATGGACTGCAGGTCAGGAAACTCCATCCTAGTGATTCGCTCTGCTGAACGTCTCACTCGTCGTAGCGCTTGCCTGTCCTGCTTGGTGCTATTCCCAAACCAGACTGTGATGTTCCCCGTGAGGATGCTCTCAATGGTGCAGGAGTAGAAGGATCGTAGTACCTTGGAGGGCAGTCTGAAGTCCCTCAGTCGTCTCAGGTGGTATAGGCGCTGACGAGCCTTCTTCGTTATGGTGTTGATGTGGCAACTCCATGACAGGTCCTGAGAGATGGTCACTCCAAGGTATTTGAAGCTTCCTACCCTATCCACCGCCGTTCCACTGATGTGGACAGGTTGGTAGCTCCTCTGCTGTTTCCTGCTAAAGTCCACAATCAGCTCCTTCGTTTTGCTGGCATTTAGCTGGAGATTATTATCCTGGCACCAGTTCTCCAGGGTTCTAATCTCTTCCAGGTAGGCCTTCTCATTATTTCCTGAGATCAGGCCCACCACAACTGTGTCGTCAGCAAACTTAATGATGTTGGTGGAGCTGGAAGTGGCTTTGCAGTCTGAGGTGTACAGCGAGTACAGCAGAGGGCTAAGGACACAGCCCTGAGGGGCTCCGGTACTGAGGGTGAGGGTGGGTGAGACATGCTTGCCTACCCGAACACCTTGTGGTCTGTTAGTCAGGAAGTTGGAGATCCAGTCACAGATGGATGGGTGGAGACCTAGATCTTCCAGCTTTGTGGTGAGTCTTGAGGGAATAATAGTGTTAAAGGCTGAACTGTAGTCCACAAACAGCATTTTAACATAATTACCCCTCCCAGCATCCAGATGTGTCATCGATGTGTGGAGAAGGTGAGCGATGGCATCATCTGTGGAACGGTTTGGACGGTATGCAAACTGAAACGGGTCCAGGGTGTCGGGCAGCGTGGATGTGATGAAGTCTCTCACCAGCTTCTCGAAGCACTTCATCACGACTGATGTGAGGGCGACTGGGCACGTAGTCGTTGAGGCAGGCTGGCTGTGGTTTCTTCGGGACAGGAACGATGATGGACTGTTTGAAGCACGATAGAACAATCCCCTGCGTCAGTGAGAGATTGAAGATGTCCATGAATACCGGGGCTAGCTGATCTGCACAGGCTTTTAGGACTCGACCACAGATGCCATCGGGTCCCGCACCCTTCCTGGTATTCACTATTGTTCTCTGACGTGCTCCTCTATATCAGCTGTGCCGGTGTTACTGTAGTTAACGTTGCCGGCTGCAGCATCAAAGCGAGCATAAAAGGTGTTTAGCTCGTTCGCCAGAGATAAGTCTGCACTTCCCAGTCCACAGGGTGGGCTCCTATAGTCCGTTATTGTTCTCAGTCCCTGCTACAGGCTCCTAGAGTCGTTTTGCTGGAACTGGGACTCTAGTTTCCTCCCGTAGCGCTGCTTCGCCTCCTTTACCGCCTTCCTTACTCCATATGACGCAGACTTGTATTCCTGCATATCTCCGCTGATCAGTCCCGTGTTGTAGGCAGCAGTGCGGGCATTCAGAGCCTCCCGGATGCTTTTATTCACCCAGGGCTTCTGATGTGATGAAATGTTTTGATTGTAGATTTCTGGATGGTGTCGTCTGCTACTTTCCCGATAAAACCCACGACAGCTTCCGTAAACATGTTGACATCATCGGAGCTGCGCCGGAACATGTCCCAGCCCGCGTCATCAAGAGCGTCCTGCAGTGCGGCCACTGATTGGTCCATCCAGCGCTCGACCTCTCTCACCACCGGAAGCTCTTGCTTCAGCCTTTGTTTATATTTTGGTAGGAGAAAGATGGCGGCGTGGTCTGACTTCCCAAACGGTGGTACTGACTGCATTTTGTAGCTGTCTTTGTGTGTGGTATAGCAGTGATCTAAAGTCCGGTGGCCCGGGTGGGGCAGGTGATGTGTTGGTGAAAGTTCGCTGCCACACTTTTGAGGTTGGCGTTGTTAAAATCCCCAACAACAGTGAGTGCAGCGTCCTTATTTCTCCTAGACTTTCTCAGGCAGCAGTTGGTATATAAATCCAGAAGGTTTGGAAGTTGAACCCTGATAATGTGCTGTGCTGTGCACTACACCCTGTGCAGAGCTTTCTGCTTTCTGTGGTGCAGTTCCCCTACCAGGTAAGGAAACAGCCTGTCAAAATACTCTTCACAGTGAAGATGTAGAATGTATTGAGGATGCCAGGATTCATAACAAACCTACTCTGCTCTGCTACTCGGAATGGGCTTCATTCAAGATCTCCATTGTGGAAGCAGTTGAACATAGCTGTGGCCAATAGCTTGTTGGTGTCTGTGATGGCAGCAAGCAAATAATGGGGGGGGGGTACTTTCACTTCTTGTGAAGGGTACTAGCAGGCAAAAAGATAGCAGCTTTGGCAGAGGAAAAATCCAAGGCACGGGAGGAGTTAGGAGAGGTCATTGAGAATGACTTTTGGGTGACCTTAAGAACATTCTGCAAAACAATTCTACAGTTCAAAACGGAAGGGTGGGACACTGTCCAAACTGTGCTTAGTAATGGTGTGAACCTCCCAAGGACCAGGAAGTAGGGATTGAGGTTTTTGGGAAGTAAGAATCTACCACTGTTGCTGAGGTCACTGAGGTAGTTGGAAAACTCCCCAGTGGCAAGGCACTGGGAGTGGATGAGATTTGCCCAGAGTTGTTAAAGGCTTTATTTTAGATCTTTCCTATGAACTTAAACTAACATTTTTGTTCTTGCATTTTTGTAGTGGTTTGCATCTTGAATTAAAATCTGTCTGGTTAGACATGAAGGCAGCTCTATATTGTAGACTTTGATCATGATATCCCAACTTCTTCAAGAGTGTTCTTGACATGAAAAGAAGTTGTAAAAATGGTTGTCTTCCTCAGATTAGAGAGGTTATTCTGCATTTATCTATGTTCCTTGACTTCTGTTATCTTAACTTTTCATCAGTGATATGTTTGTTTGTTTTCTTATCTTAATGATCCTTAAAGAAACCTTCTTTACTTGCATCATTACATTTTAAGACCACATATTGAGGGTTCCAATAAATAGCTACCAAATGCCAAATGAAATGAAAACTTGGAATTGACTCCAGATCTTATCTCCTTAATCTATCATGAAGTAATGAGGGAACAGGCAATGAAACTGTTTATCAGCCAATTGTCCGATTACTTTTAAACCTGTGAAAATAAAGGTGCTGTGTAAATGGTTCATGCAACATGATATTATGAAATAACAAAAGTTTGGGATGAGAATTCACCCCAGCCCCACCCTTGCTGCTTTTTTCTTACAAACTCTCTGGAAAGCTTGGTCTTTGTTCTAATCATTCTCATCAGCTAAAGCTCAAAACTACATCTCAGAGTTTCTAGAGTTCTCTTCCATTTTTGTCTCAGCCCACAGTGAGCACGGTCCACATATTATTTGTAAAGGTGTAAAGGTGCACGTATTTGTCACTGTACAGAGAAATGTGTCCTCCGCATTTAACCCATCTGTGGTAGTGAACACACACACACTAGTGCACTAGGCAGTGCACTAGGCAGTGAGGACACACACCCAGAGCAGTGAGCAGCCAACTCCAGCGCCCAGGGAGCAGAGAGGGTAAAGGGCCTTGCTTAAGGGCAGCTTGCCAAGCCCGGGAATCGAACCCACAACCCTGTTATCGATAGCCCGGCGCTCTAACCGCTGAGCCACCACTGCCCTTGTTAAATGCTTTTTAAATCCAATGTGTATACTGCCTTTCTGTTTATGGTATTTCCTCCATCGTTCATGTCTTTTTCTACAAACTTGTGTGTGCTCCCTGTCAGATCCTCCACTGTAGAGCATAGATAGCTCTTTAGCCTACAGTGTCCAGGTGCTGCAGGATTCTCAACATCAGGGTCAGATGATGTTTTAGCTGGTTTACTAAAAAGAGTTTGGACCAGAAGCACATTCGTGGTACTGGCCCACAATATTTTGGACTTACCATTGATCTCAGAATCCCACTGTAACGACCCTGGGCATCCAGCTTTTGTCAGAGAAGGAGGCTGTGATAAATCAGATTCTGGGATGTTCCTCCTTACTTCCAGAGGTGCTTCTTGCTTCACTTCTAAGAGGCCCTGTATTGTGTCAGGCTTTGCATAAGCTCATGTTGGCTTGAATCTAAGCATGAACTAGCCTTTTGCAAAGTCTTCTTTTTATTTATATTCCTAGGACCGTTCTAGATTTGTTAATAAGATCCAAAAATTAAATCCTCTTATTTTTGTATTGATTGATTGATATTTCTGTTCTTATATTGATCACAACTGCTTTTACAACTAAAAAATAGGTTAGTAATTTATAAAATTGAGAAATATAATATACTTGCAAAACAGCTACAAAATATTTCAACAGGACATGCAAAAGAATGAGAAAAAATGTGTACCATGTATCTGTCTGTATAATTACAGAGTTCATAATGATGTGGTCAGCATAATGTTTTTAGAACACCTGATTAGGGATGTTGTTATTTTTAGCTCTTACAAGTCTTATGTGAATATGCTGCACAACTAACTGCTTTACACACAACACCCCCTACCATCCAGTTTAGGCAAAAACATGGGAAGCGCTACGTGTCCATGATGTCAACAACTGAATATTAAAATCGGTTTGGTCAGCCAATATATGTAGTTGTTCGCCCATACCTTTGCCCATACCTCCAATATCACTCTAGGTAAAGACAATATTAAGATAAGAGCTCTGATTGCAATTTCACATTCTGTATGATTTTTGTCACAACATAATTGCAAGTATATTCACTTGTGATACCATAAGGTATTCCTTTGAATGATACGATATCATTGTTTAGAATTGACTATATAACATTAGTCCTGTATGGTTACATTCATTACCTAGGTTCTTTATCTTTTGTTTTTACCATCTGTGTATTGTCTTGTCAAGTAACTTTTTCCGTAAGTATAATTTTCTTTCTCCCAGATATGTGCACGGCGGACTGCAACAGCAGTTGGAATGACAGCAGCATTGACCTGCTGCAACTGGACAGTTCTGTCTCATTGAAAAACAATATAGGATTGGCCTTAACTCAGACGTTTATGTGGCCTCTTATCTTCATCAACATCCTCATGATTTTCACTTTCTACAGAAAACAGGCTTTCAGAAACGAGACCCGTTACATTTTGTTTGCTCACACCTTAATGACTGACGTACTTTTTCTTTTAATGACAAATCTTGTGATACTTTTCACATACAGCGTTGTATTGATGCCTGTGGCACTCTGTATTCCATTTTGCATGTTCATGGAGACTGTTAACTCATGCACACCGCTAACGATCACTGCAATGTGTGTGGAGCGCTATGTGGCCATCTGCATGCCACTGAGACATAGTGCCATCTCTACCCCCAGCAGAACTCTTGCTGTTATTGCTCTAATTTGGATTGCATGCAACATAAATCCATTTGTGGATGTGTTTATTCTTGTTTCAACTGTTCCACAGGAGTATTTTTTAGAGCCTAAAATTTGCCAGTATGATATTATGACTCCAGAGCACTGGCACCGCATAATGAGGGGTATTCTATATATTAGTGATTTTGTAATCATTTTACTTATTGATTTTTTTTGCTATCTGATGATTGTGCGTGCTGCCCGGACAGCCTCTGTTGACAAGAAGTCAGCAAGAAAAGGTCTGCGCACCATCTCATTGCATATGCTTCAGCTTATCCTGTGTACTTCTGAGATAGTTTGTCCTTATATTGAGGCAGAAATCATAGAGATAGACATTGAGTTATATTGGGCAGTCAGCATTTTCAACTTTATTACATTCAATGTCATCGCCAGGGCAATTAGTACGCTTGTCTATGGCCTAAGAGATGAAAGGTTTTCTGCTGCCCTGCTTAACTACATCAAATGTAAAACGAATCACATCTCATCAGAAAAGAAAGAACCACAATTTTAGTGTAATCACTGTTACTGTCAGTACTTGCATCTTCCATAGCTACCTAACCACTTTTAACCACATTTTTTGATAGAATTGTAGGTCTTGTTTAATGTAATGTCATGCAATAATATATTATGAACAACTATTGTACTAGTCAACTTTTGTTACTAGTTTAAATATTTCATTTTTATTTGAACTTTTATATCTTTATTTGAAATGTCAGAGGAGACAGAAAAAGGTTTATATTAGTATTTGCTGGTCATCATGGGACTTTTTCTGACAGCACCTTCTATACATTTTACATACGTTTAAAGTATTAAATGGAGATTCTTGTAATGAATGGCATGAACCATATAAGTACTTACACTTACAACATCATGAAACAAATATGTCCTTATAAAGGGCTATTATAATGATACATATTAACATATAACATTCATCCTTTTTAATCATGTTCCAATGCATTGTAACTTACAAAATGTGCCACAAATGTGGGCATGTTGTAATGTTTTCCAACATGCGATTTAAGTCAAAAAATTTAACAAGATTAATAAAGTCTGCTTGGTCTTTATATTTTCTAATTTACATTTGGGGTGGACCGAACTTGCAAAGTTGTGTATCAATACATAACACAGAGCGGTGCTCTTTAAATACATGTTGAAGTAAGATACTGAAGTAAAACCTCCCTACCTCAGATTTGACTTTGTATTTCATTTATTACATTATTTTATTTAATAGTTAAAAAAAGAAAGACACTTAAAGGTTGAATCAGTGACTAATTAGGTAAGAATGTTAACCAATCATTGTATCCTTAGTAAAATTCTCTTTACATTAAATTACTGCCAATAAGATACAGGCTCGGGGGGCAGAGTCTGGGCAGAGTTTGGTTCCAGGTATTCTGGCAAATACAACATCGGAAAAGTGTGGCTTCCACTTGGTGAGTGTATCAGATACATAGCCAGTGCCTACACAGGCAGCTCATTAGATTTCGACAGCCATCAGCACTGTGGACGTTCTCACCCATCCCTCACAGAGACTTCTTTTAATTGATGCTTTCTGGCAAGGCATTGGGACATCAATGCCCTTCAACATCTTTCTCCCCCTCCCCACACATTCACACTACAAGTGTAACAGGACATAAATGATATGGTCGGGACACACCATGGTTTGGTCCCTTTATATTTCTTTTTTATTTTAATTTCAGACAGTAATCAGCCTGAGCTAACCTTAGCATGGCATGTTGCTTACAGCTTACAGCTGAAGGCAGGGGCTCCCAAACTTTTTCCTGACCTAACTTTTTAAAGATCCATCTATGTCTGCTTTTACTTAATATTGTGTTCTTTTATAAACAATAATATGTATTGTTCTATATTTAGATCTTAATATTGTAATGGTAGGAAAGTGTTTTTCTGCATCTAATCACTCCTATTGACATTTACATTTAAGGCATTTAGCAGACGCTCTTATCCAGAGTGACTTACAAAAGTGCTTTGCTATTTACTCCAGAATATCCTCAGCTAGTTTGAATAGACTACAAATCAAGTCAAGTCAAGTGGGTTTTATTGTCATTTCAACTACATACAGAGTACACAGTGAAACGAAACAACGTTCCTCAAGGACCATGGTGCAACATAGACACAGTGCATACAAAACACAAGTGCAACACAATACAAGTGCGGACAGACAACACAGTTCAGACAGAGAATAATAAATAATTGGCGGTAGTGTGCAAATTATGCAGTGTGTAATACATATTGAGTCCAGTGAGGTAGTAAAATTATTAGTGCAAATGCTTTGTGCAAAAATGCTTCCTATTTTATCTGGGGTAAATGATTGGAGAGAGAGAGAGAGTGTGTGTGCAAGTAACAGAAAAGACATCAGTTCAGAAGTTGAGTTGAGTTGAGAAGTCTGATGGCTTGGGGGAAGAAGCTATTGCAGAGTCTGGTCGTGTTGGACGGGTGGAGTCATCCACAATGCTGGTTGCTTTGCGGGTGCAGCAGGTTTGTATTTCATTATTTTATTTAATAGTTAAAAAAAGAAAGACACTTAAAGGTTGAATCAGTGACTAATTAGGTAAGAATGTTAACCAATCATTGTATCCTTAGTAAAATTCTGTTTACATTAAATTACTGTCAATAAGATACAGGCTCGGGGGGCAGAGTCTGGGCAGAGTTTGGTTCCAGGTATTCTGGCAAATACAACATCGGAAAAGTGTGGCTTCCACTTGGTGAGTGTATCAGATACATAGCCAGTGCCTACACAGGCAGCTCATTAGATTTTGACACACCCATCAGCACTGTGGACGACCCATGTGTGTGCTCTCACTCCTCTCTGTTTGCTGACTTTTACGTTGCCTTTGCTGATGAGACCCAGCACAGTTGTATCATCGGCGAACTTTATGATGCTGTTGGCAACACAGTCATGATTCAGCAGGGTGAACAGCAGAGGACTCAGTGCCCTGGGGTGCCCCAGTGTTCATTGTGATGGTGCTGGAGCTGCTGTCCCCGAACCGAACTAACTGGGGCCTCCCTGTCAGGAAGTCCAGGATCCAGTTGCAGAGGGGGGTGTTGAGGCCCAGCAAGCTTAACTTCCTGGTGAGATTCTGTGGGATGATGGTGTTGAATGCTGAACTGAAGTCTATGAACAGCATTCTGATGTAGGTGTCCTTCTTCTCCAGGTGGGTAAAGGAGAGATGAAGGGTGGTGGTGATGGCATTGTCCGTGGAGCGATTGGGACGATATGCAAATTGCAGGGGGTCCAATGAAGAGGGCAGTTGAGTCTTAACTAGCCTCTCGAAGCACTTCATGATGATGGGCGTGAGAGCAACGGGACGGTAGTCATTGAGGCAGGACGCCGTGGACTTCTTCGGCACGGGGACAATGGTGGTGGTCTTGAGGCACGTTGGGAACGAGGCTAACCCGTCTAGCTGAATGCCGCTGTCTGGAACGTTGTTGCTAAGCCACGACTCCACAAAGACTAAAGAACAGCAGTCTCTGAACTCACGCTGGGTAGTTCGCTGGAGTCAAATGTAGTCCAGTTTATTGTCGAGGGAGCAAATGTTTGCGAGGAATAGCGATGGTATAGCCGGACGGCTAGGGCTAGCCTTTAGCCTCACGCGAACCCCGGCTCTCTTATCGTGCTTCCGTCTTTCGCTCGCACCGCTTGCGATGACACTTCCGCCACCAGGAAACGCTGCAGAACGCAGGCATGGGTCTCGTAGCAGGCTGAGCTCTTGTAGCGTCTGCAGAACTTCGTCCGGAACATTGTTTTTAGGCAGATTTTTCCATTGAAGCAGGGTTTGGCAGTGGTATAATATGTGCACTGACATTCCGGTGCACATATTTGCAGAGATGGATGTAAATATCCACAAACAGTGACACAAAAAGCACAATTTCTCAGACCAAGAGTGGCCGCTGCGTGTAAACGCGCCACCAACAGGAACCGGAATTGACCAATTCCGAAATACCTCTAAACTTAGAGGTATTCAAAGATACCTCTAAGTTTAGACACTACTAAACACAAGTCAATAAGGTGACCACTCAAGTATACACCCAAGTACTCTTGGAAGAGGTTAGTCTACAGTCTGTGTTTGAAGACAGTGAGCAACTCTGCTGTTCAGACACCCAGGGGAAGTTCGTTCCACCATGTTGGTGCAGGACAGAAAAAAGCCCGGAAGCCTTGTCTTCCATGGGTTTTGAGGGATGGCAGGTCGAGCAGAGCTGAGCCGAAGCTCGAAGGGCTCTTGGTGCAGATTGGCTTTTGACCATTGCCATCAGGTATGGAGGGGCTGGTCCGTTCTTGGCTTTGTAGGCCAGCATCAAGGTTTTGAATCTGATGCAGGCAGCTACTACAGGATGCCAGTGAAGAGAATGCAGCAGTGGAGTGACATGGCTTAGAAACATTGAAGATGACCCGTGCCGCTGCATTCTGGATAAGTTGCAGGGGCCTGATGGTGTGTAAAGGGAGACCAGCCAGAAGAGAGTTGCAGAGAGTTGCAGTAGCAAGTCTCAAAGTGAAAAGAGACTGAACAAGCACCTAGGAGGCCTCTCTAGAGAGGAGGGGTATTCACTGGGTATTAACCAGTCACTGTAGACAGAAGGGGATTAGCAGCAGGGAGTTCGCAGATGTAATTTGGTGCTCAACAGGGGCATGCTACTAAGTGAGCTACCATGATCACGTGACCAACGGCCCCAAGTGCAGAATGCTTAATCTCAAAGCAGTGAGATTATGAGGGGCCAACTTGTGGGGGCACCGATCCCAAGCAATGCCTGACCATTTGTTCAGCCAACTGGACCCCCATCCCTGTCTCCTGTCCTGGCAACATGGGCGGAGCATATCCGTACTGGCATTCAGGGTGACATTTCCAGGGACGAGTGCCAGAGGGTGTTATGCACATACTCCGCCCAAATCAGTTGATCAGACCAGGTAGACGGTGAGAAGGAGGCCAGACAGCAGAGGGTATGCTCCAGGTCTTGGTCAACAGCCACCTTAGGATGTCGAATGCTTCCTGGGTTTCATTGGACCAGACAAACCTCCCTGACGTCTTCATTATCAAAGTGATCAAAGGACAGAGCCAAAATTCCTCAAGAAATGTCGGAAGAAGTTGAGCGCTGGACAAGGCGCAGAGAGAGGATGGGCCAGTTTTCCACGGCCTTGATTTTGTCCATTTTGGCCCCCCAAAAGGGGGGTTTGTCTGTGCATGGAACTGTAATTTCTCCAGTTTGATGAACAGGTGGTTCTCCGGGAGCAACTGGAGAACTCACCAGACGTTGTTCGTCTACACACTTACTATAGATTAAAATGTGATCCAAATAGACAAAAACAGACCACACACACACACACACACACACACACACACTGCACAGACACAGGGAACTTAAAAGGAAAGTGAGACCCACTCAGCCTTCTACTCGAGAAGGTGGCTGATAAAAGCACTCAACAAGAGTCAGAAGATCCAGCAGTGGGTAACTGGATCTGAGTGCTTATATAGCCTTTTGCCCAGGTGTGGTAAATCGGGCTTAATTGCTGGCTGGCGTGGGGGAGGCCTTGCCCAAGAGCTACCCCTTACAGCAGCATGCGGCAAAAGTGGACTTACACAGGCAAGCAGTTTGAGTGTGGTTGTGCGGGAAAGTGTGTGCCTTCGGTCATCACATGTGCATCACTCAATGCATTTCTTGTGCATCCAATTGTCTATGCAGAACCTTGCTAACACTAGCGCTTTGTAGGTTGGTACAAATACACATTGTTACAGCCCTAATCTAATCTCAATTTAAGTTCACTCCATTGTGTGCTTAGAAATAGTTGGAATGACTGATACAACTTCTGTATGATTATTTGTAAATCTAATGTATTAAGTAAGTGTCGTGTGGAGACTGCAGTTGTATGTGGTGGAGGTGATATGAGATATTATGGGTGAGGAGACCAGTGATTTGTGATAGACTGCACTGATACACTGTACTACTAGTTGTTCAGCAGCCTAATTGCTTGGGGATAGAAGCTGTCTCAGAACCAGCTGGTCCAAGATTCTGTACTTCCTGCTCCTGGACAGCTGTGAGAACAGTCAGTGGCTTAGGTGTGTGGAGTTCTTAATATTTCTCAAATCAAATCAAATCAAATCAAATTTTATTTGTCACATACATAGTCATACACAGTATAACTTGCAGTGAAATGCTTTTATGACAGTCTGCCCACATCAAGCTATACAATAAAAATCTACATTTAAACTTAACTAAACCTTAACTTAATGAAGTAAAGTGCAAAAGTGCAAAAGAAAAATAAAATAAAATAAATAAAAATAGAATAAGTTACATTTAAGTTAAAGAATAAAATATACAAATATGAAAATATAGAAATATAAGCAAAAATACAAAATACAAATATACAAATATATATATACACAGATGAAATAGTGCGTGTCTGTGTGTGTGTGTGTATATGTATACATATGTACATATTTATCTGTATGTGAGTGTATGTGTGAGTTAAAAATAAATATTTTCGTTATTGTCCGTAGTGTGTTTTCCGTGAGCCATGTTTGTGTATTGTAGTGAGTGAGGGTCCAGTTTGTGTATGTAGATACTTTAATTTAGTGTCCTAGTCCCTGTCCCCATTCAAGGCACGGATGGCTTGTGGAAAGAAGCTCCTCCTCATTCTCTCTGTGTTAGCCTTCAGGGTTCTTAAGCATTTCCCCGAGGGCAACAGAGAAAACAGTCCATTGTTGGGATGACTGGGGTCCTTCACAATCTTCTTGGCCTTGGTCCAACACCGCTTCTTGTAGATGGACTGCAGGTCAGGAAACTCCATCCTAGTGATTCGCTCTGCTGAACGTCTCACTCGTCGTAGCGCTTGCCTGTCCTGCTTGGTGCTATTCCCAAACCAGACTGTGATGTTCCCCGTGAGGATGCTCTCAATGGTGCAGGAGTAGAAGGATCGTAGTACCTTGGAGGGCAGTCTGAAGTCCCTCAGTCGTCTCAGGTGGTATAGGCGCTGACGAGCCTTCTTCGTTATGGTGTTGATGTGGCAACTCCATGACAGGTCCTGAGAGATGGTCACTCCAAGGTATTTGAAGCTTCCTACCCTATCCACCGCCGTTCCACTGATGTGGACAGGTTGGTAGCTCCTCTGCTGTTTCCTGCTAAAGTCCACAATCAGCTCCTTCGTTTTGCTGGCATTTAGCTGGAGATTATTATCCTGGCACCAGTTCTCCAGGGTTCTAATCTCTTCCAGGTAGGCCTTCTCATTATTTCCTGAGATCAGGCCCACCACAACTGTGTCGTCAGCAAACTTAATGATGTTGGTGGAGCTGGAAGTGGCTTTGCAGTCTGAGGTGTACAGCGAGTACAGCAGAGGGCTAAGGACACAGCCCTGAGGGGCTCCGGTACTGAGGGTGAGGGTGGGTGAGACATGCTTGCCTACCCGAACACCTTGTGGTCTGTTAGTCAGGAAGTTGGAGATCCAGTCACAGATGGATGGGTGGAGACCTAGATCTTCCAGCTTTGTGGTGAGTCTTGAGGGAATAATAGTGTTAAAGGCTGAACTGTAGTCCACAAACAGCATTTTAACATAATTACCCCTCCCAGCATCCAGATGTGTCATCGATGTGTGGAGAAGGTGAGCGATGGCATCATCTGTGGAACGGTTTGGACGGTATGCAAACTGAAACGGGTCCAGGGTGTCGGGCAGCGTGGATGTGATGAAGTCTCTCACCAGCTTCTCGAAGCACTTCATCACGACTGATGTGAGGGCGACTGGGCGGTAGTCGTTGAGGCAGGCTGGCTGTGGTTTCTTCGGGACAGGAACGATGATGGACTGTTTGAAGCACGATGGAACAATCCCCTGTGTCAGTGAGAGATTGAAGATGTCCGTGAATACCGGGGCTAGCTGATCTGCACAGGCTTTTAGGACTCGACCACAGATGCCATCGGGTCCCGCACCCTTCCTGGTATTCACTATTGTTCTCTGACGTGCTCCTCTATATCAGCTGTGCCGGTGTTACTGTAGTTAACATTGCCGGCTGCAGCATCAAAGCGAGCATAAAAGGTGTTTAGCTCGTTCGCCAGAGATAAGTCTGCACTTCCCAGTCCACAGGGTGGGCTCCTATAGTCCGTTATTGTTCTCAGTCCCTGCTACAGGCTCCTAGAGTCGTTTTGCTGGAACTGGGACTCTAGTTTCCTCCCGTAGCGCTGCTTCGCCTCCTTTACCGCCTTCCTTACTCCATATGACGCAGACTTGTATTCCTGCATATCTCCGCTGATCAGTCCCGTGTTGTAGGCAGCAGTGCGGGCATTCAGAGCCTCCCGGATGCTTTTATTCACCCAGGGC